>NC_086197.1:51906913-52209943 GCF_035770615.1 Melospiza melodia melodia
AATAATTTTGGAGTGCTCCTAGCACAACTTGAAACGACTTCAACAAAGTAAGAGGAAAGCAAGCTTCCACAGTGTGCTAATACTTCACTGATACAACTGAAATTCAGCATCTTGAAAGCCATAGAATAGTTTGGGCTGGAACTCAAAGGTCATCTAGCCCTTTTTTTTTTCAAGTAGCTTTTTCTTGGTTTTTTGAAAGATCTACTTTCTCTTTTTGTAAAATCATAGAATTTTTTGGGTTGGAAGGCACTTTTAGAGATAATCTAGACCAACCTCCCTGCAGTGAGCAGAGACATTTTCAACTAGATCAGGTTGCTCAGAGCCCCATCCAGCCTGACCTTGAAAATTTACAGGGATGGGATACCCACCACCTGTCTGGGCAACCTGTACCAGCATTTTGACATCCTCATTGCAAAAAACTTACTCCTTGCATCTCATCTAAATCTCCTCTCTGTTAGTTAAAAACCACTTATCCTTGTCCTATCTCAACAGGTTCTACTAAAAAATCCCCATCTTTCTTATTAAGCTCCCTTGATATACTGGAAGGCCATAATAAGGCCTCCACTCCTCCAGGCTGAACACCTTAACTCTCTGATCCCTTCCTCATAGAAGAGGTACTCCACCCCTCTGAATAGTGAGTTTGGCCCTGTAAATGTCTTACGGAGTAAAGCCTGAAAGAAAGAAACTCCTCCATAAGTTCATGATACCAGAAGGCATATATTTTCCTTTACACTCCAAAGCCCCAGGCTTATGAACTGACAGGGAACTGTGAGGAACTGTGAGGAACTGTAGGTACAGGCAGGCCCTCACTGGAACACTTTGATCAACTTTTACCAAATTAGAATAGAGTTGAAAAGCTAGACTGGTTAGGATAAAAGAACTGACATCCTCCTGTCTGGCCACAGGGTGTCCTCCTTGCTCTGTGCTTTGGCCTCAGGTGACCAGCCTCTGCAGGGCAGAAAGATGTTAATTAAAAAAGCTCCGTTAATGGATCAGAAGTCTGTAGTTTGCTCAGCCCAACGTGCTCACATGCAGTATGATACAATACACACTGATGTTACTCCTCCCAGTTTCCTTATGACAATTACTTTGCCTTGACAGGTGCTGGCATTGGAGTCATATTTTTGAGTTGGTTAGACTCTTTTCAAGATAAGGAACTGAATTAAGAGTGTGTCACACAGACAACAAGTTCAATACTGCTCTGCATGTTTTTCTGTCACTGGCATTAAGAACCAGAGATGTTTAGAGAAACTGCCTGTTTCACATCTCTGCTAATAAATGATGCTCTTGGACATTTAATAATACTTAACCCAGTTCAATTTTCAAATTGGTTCCTCTGCAGCCCTGAGGAGATTATTCTAATGGCTAACAAGGCTCACATTCAGATCTGGGTTTTTTCTTTCATAACTGTTTTGCTTTACTTTCCAGTTATAGTCCCTTCTTCTACTCTAAAAATTCTTGCTCTTTGCTGGGCATTGTCACACTTCAGATCATTATACGCTTCCGTTTTCAGATCTGCTCAAACTGCTTTGTTTTGGGAATATGTGAGAAGGGCAGTGGGGAGGGGGAGTGGAGAGGCTGAAATGGTGGGTGGCAGTGGGAATTCCCTCAGTGTCCATTACCTGAGGTACTCGTAGAGTCCATACATGGGCAGGAAGTCGATGTCGGACAGAAACATGTATGGTGTGCTGATGTGCTTCATGGCCACGTTCCTGAGCAGGTTCACAGGGTAGAACTGCCCCTCCTTGTACACGATGTGGTAGCCAACGTTGTGGCGGCTCATCAGGACCTCCGAGCCCTGAGCGTAGCGCAGGAACTGCTGGGCTTCCGCGTCGGAAAGGTACAGTGCCAGGCTGATGGGACCTTCCCAGTGCTTGCAGATGGCTTCAAGCATCTGGAGCCTGGAAGAGGAAGGGTGAGAGTAAGAAAAAGAAAAGCTATTTCCCTGTCTGGGACTCTGTGTCTGTGTTCACCTGACCAAATGCAGAGATCTTTCTCTAAGTGAGACAGATTGGGGATGCTTTATATGCTGTGGAAAGCAGTAAATATTTCTACAGTGTAATTCATTATTTAAGATGGTAAAGTAGAGGTCTCCTCCTGGACAGATGGACTGCACCCTGGATACACCAATCTCACTAAATCCAATGTAGCCTAAGATGGCCCTAAATCAGATACCTAAAGCACCATCATTTTCTGTCTAAAGCTTTGATGCCACAGGAAAACCCACATGGATAACAGGACTTATCTAGTGGGAGCTTGAGCAATTGCAAGGATCTGTTCATGTGGATCTACCTAGAGGATAGAGGGCTCATAAACTTCAACTCTGTCAAGTGCCCAATTCGCATTTCAGGTCAAGCTATTCCCACACAGTAACACACTACAGTGCTCTTCAGCAAGCTTGTGGAGGACAGAGGTGTATGGACCCACAGATCATTTTACCTCCTGTCAGGAAAACCTTCCCCAAATTTTGCAAGGCAGTTAGTCAGATCTTAAAGGCTGTTAAAAGAGACAGGTCAATGGGATACTGCCTTAGGTGAAAATGGGCAATAACTAGAAGAAGGCTGGCTGTCAGGGAAAAGGACAGAAGGGGTGACACATTGATAGAAAGGGATTTACTATTAGTAGGGAGTAAGGAGAGGAGGAAGGACAGACATGGCATTGCTGTGGAATATCAAAAGAACATTTCAGAGAAAACCATCATTAAAAGTACTAACTTGTGTATGTTTACACTGTCTCAAATTTCATTAAATAATTTCTTAAACAGATTGTATTGATGTATATTTTTTAAAAATTCCTGCAGTTACAATACTACTGATGAAAATGACAAGGAAAGATTTCATTTGCAAACATAAATCTAACCCAACTTGGTCAAAATCATTTAAACATTTTGGGTAATTTATTGCCTAGAGATTGAGATGTGTCACCCAAAAGTACTGCAAGGACTGATTACAAAGCCTCTTGATTTAATATGGAGGGAAATGACTTATGCAGCCTAGCCAGATATTCTATTAAAATCTGGGAAGAGTAGATGATGCAAAATTAGTATCTTCACTCTGTTTGAAATCCACATTACTGAATCTTTCCTATTAATATTATACAAAATGCAAGATTTCTGCATTAATAATGCATTTCTGCATTATCATAATCTGAGAAAATATTTTCCCCCTCCTACTATCTCCCAAAGATTTGCAAAAAAAAAAAGAATATACTCATACCAGTAAACACAGTCTGCCTTCTGAATGATTGTGATGATACCAAGATGATATAATCATTTTTTTTTTATATATGAGATATTACCTTACTAGTCTACACTTGGTACATAATTTTCTTTTTATCTGTTATTGAAACAAAGGCTATTATCAGCCTGAAACATACAGCTAAATTTGAAACACAAATCAATATAAACATATCTAAAAGGTATGTAAGGGGTCCAGAATTTTGATTACACAAATAATAAATAGAGGGAAAATACATTTTTTTGCCTCTTTCCAACATAATACAAATCTGCTAATCAGGAGACTCCAATCTGTCAGCACTCAAATTTAGGGCATCAGTTTAAAAATGGAAAACTTGCCTAGTAAAAAATGCAGCAAAATGCCTTCTAAGGACTCCATGCAGTGGACTAATGGCATATATAACTTATTTAAACAGCACACCTGCAAATGCAAACCTTTTCATGATACTGAAGTGGAAAATGGCTTCTGGTGGTACAAGTTCCCAGCTGGACACCTTAGTACCCTTCAGAATACTCCACTGTACTGTGCTGTTCTCATTGACAGGCTCTACTTCCATAAATATGCTACAGGGACTGCTAGGTGATCCTCCATAATCTGCTCTCTGTAAGTTGTTATGTCTCTTTTGACCACAAAACTTAGAATTATGAGTTTCTAAGCACAACATGACCAATTTATTTTGTTTTTTTTTAGTGGACTTGAGGAAATGTGTTCTCTTAAGGACTCTAGAGAAAACAAATGTAGTGCTGTACTGCATAACAATGAGACCATAATTCAGTTGGTAAATTTTTTAAAGGTCTGTTCAGCTAAGTGAATTTTGCTGGAATTCAATTGTTTTGTGAGATTCTTTATTTTTATTTTTCTTAAGAATACTCAACTGATTTCCAGCTCATTCTCAGATTCTCAGATTTCAAGCAGTGTATTGCTAATCATGTCTTTCCTTTTCCCTATTCTGACCTCACATTTTTTTAAGTCCTACTCTGATTTCTGACCATCAGGTACATACTGAACCTTTTAAAAGCCTGCTTAGCCAAAACACGTGCATGAAAATCACACTGAAGCAACCAAGCCATTATTCAAGGAAATGTCACATCACTGCAATAAATGACAACTACCCAGTAATGAACAACCCTCGATGAAGTCTGTCTCAAAGCTTCCACCTAAAACAATAATGTTAGCTTGCAGAATGCATCCCTCTCTTCCATTCCTCAAGCCTACAGGACAGGTAAACCTAAATCTGTCATGACAGTCACGTCAATCTCACCTCCAACGGGACAAGGGGAAGTGCTGGAGTTGTTTTTTTGCTTTTCCTCATCTCCAATAATAATTTCAAAGAATAATTCAGGAATGTAGTGTACAGCATGTTGTTTATGTCCATGTCACCTTACATCTGAGACACTCTTCTTAAATGCCTACAGTTGTGCCAGAGGTGTTTAATAAAAGTGGTTTAAAGAAGATGGAAAAAGATAAGGCAGTAACTGAAAGATGTCAAAGGAAACAAAGCAGCTAAGCAGTTCTTTGGTAGGTTATTATTTATTGATTTTAGCTGAAAGAAAGTATTTCCAACTCAAATCAATAATTTATAGCAACACACCAGTGAAGTAGGGAACACTTTTCCTGCACAGAACCAGGACGGCTGTTCTTCCTGAATAAAAATGTGTGGTTCTGTCTATCAATAAAAACATGTGCCCCAGTGAGGATCCAGAAAGGGAAACAGATGCTCAGACGCTGCATCAGTGCCAGTGAATCAGCACTGAGCCCCAGCTCATTCTTTTTAATTAAATTCTGGGGGGAAAAATATACCATGTGCACACACCGGCTTTACTAATTTACTGTGGCACTCACTCAGGGTCTGGTTCAATTTATTTCTTTACTTTTTTACTCAAAGGTTTGTGAACACTTAAGAAATGTTTCCTCAATTAAAAATCAATACAACAGACACTGATGTGCACAGCACATCATAACACAAAGTGCAGTGCCGAGGCACCACTGGAACAGAATACTCCTTATTCATTTTTGTTTATTTTAAAAACAGGCTGTAAGTGTTTTGTTTGTCTCAGTTCCTGTAACCCTCCTGGAAAACTGCTGAGCTTCTACTAGTGTAGCAGTGGTGTTATTCACGTGCCATGTCGTATTCTGTATGTGCTATGCTCAAGGAAATGAAGAGTTTCTGGATAATACTCAACGAGTTCTGATTTGTTTTGTAACCCACTATGATGGCAGTAACTACAAAGTTTGGATTAGATTTGAACTGAGAAGCTGGAGAAAAAAAAAAGAGAGCTGACAATTACAAAATTTCACAAAACTGGCTGATCCAGACTGCACTTTCTGGAAAATTTCTTCTGAAGAAAAAGCTTCTGAAAAATTTCAGCTAATTGCAGTGGTGGGAATCAGAAAGGTATATGTGGAACTTGTCATGAAATGGATTTCTTTTTCCCCAAATTAAATACTAAATACCCCAAATTAAATTCCACTTCACCTAAGAACTAAAAGCCCAAATGTTCTTCTGAGAATCTACATTTGGATAAAGATGCAATGACTGCTCAGATGGAAATTCTTTATTTCACACTAGCACAGTAAAAAAAAGGTATAATTTTCAACTTCCTAATTTGAAACTAGAATATTTAGTTCTGATTCTTACTGTAAGAAAAATCACTAATTGAAATTTTCTGCAAGGAAAATGCCAATGAAAGCAAAACTAACATCTTCTAGTGCAGAAAAACACATGCAAAAACTTGGGTCAGCTACAACTGCTTGCCTAATTCTATTACAAACATCTGTTTTTTCCTAAGTTACTGCAAAACTCCATGGACTAATAATGCCTGACAATCCCAACAAAGAACAACTTTCTCAGCTCCAGGAGTCAGCCTCTCATGAACTCTACTCATGTAGAGTGTAGCACAGTGTGTGCACTGCACAGACAACATCTAGGCTTCCATGGACATGCATTTTTCCTTTCTCCAAAGCACTCCACAGTCAGATTTCCCTGTAATAAAAAGCTGTCTCACAGTCCCAGATGAACAAGAGGCGTTCCCCACCTGTCCATGGACAGTTGTGCCACGAGTGTCACGTCGGTGTTGTCTGCAGCAGGCTCGTACTCGTAATGCAGAAAGTAGAGATGAGTGCGATGGACGGTGAAGCGCTCGCGACGGAATTCATAGCACAGGTCGTCCTCATCCAGCTCAGACAGCTGCTTCTGGAGCTGCAAGCAAAGAGTGGAAGTAACATCGTTTCCTTGTAATTATTTTAGCACATCAGAGAGAACCAGGAGCCTGGGAAATTGCAGAATGATGCAAAGAGGAATGGAATACATAGAGTAGCAGAGTTTTCCTGAGGTTTCCCTTGTTACTGCACAAGAAATTAGAAGGAAGGGCTTGCAGGTAAATTTATAACGCAGACAGGACACTCTATTATGGTCTATATATTCTCTATATTGCCTGTATTACATACTTTCAAGATCCAGTGACCAATCCCAGGTTGAATAATCATCAAGTCCAGGAGCTAATGTTCCAATGTTTTGCATAATTTCATCCTTACTAGAAACAGTGTTTTACACCAGTCACAGACATTCTTCACTAGCCAACACTCAGCAGCAGACTCAGCACTGAGAGATTCCCAGTCTGCTGCCTCTGCTGGAGAACAGTAACTGCTGCTACCAGCACGGACGGAGAGCTGGGAATGTAACATCTCTAACTGATCATTACTCCTTCTCTTGAGATTTATGTTCTTTCCACTGCAGAGGTGCCAGAAGTAAGCCTTTAAATGGGATTTATGCTTCTGGATACCTAGTTTGAGAAATCTGGAGGATGGTAGATAACTTCCTGGCTCCCTTGGAAACCAAGCCTCTTCAAAGACAAAACGGGCATCTCAAAGCAATCTAATCCCAAGTCTCTTAGACAGGTAGGTTTAAGACAATAAACTTTAGCTCTAGGGAAAGGTAGAAGTGAAAAACTGACGAATTGTCTATGCACATGACCAATTCCATTCCCAAACTAATTATTTTTGGGGTTGGACTAGATGATCATTGAAAGGTCCCTTCCAAATCAAACTATTCTACGATTATATAATTCTCTGATTTTAAAGCCAAGCATCTGGCTAGGATATTGAAAATGCATTAATTTTAAAGGAAAAAACAGTCACACCTGCAATAAAATGTTATGAAGATGAAAATTTTTTATGGTTTTAACATGTGACATTGAGTTCAGTATCTACTGCTCTAAAATGTAGGTTACAGATAAAGTATCATTTTTGTATCTGATTTCTTAAAGTATCCTGTGAGAACAATAGCCAATTAGTAAAACATTCATCAGCAAATGAGAAAAATTATATAGGAATTTTACAAATTTTGATAAAAATCACAGTGTACCTCAAAACTATTTAGTTAAAAAGGTTATTAAATTATAGACACCTTTTTCTCCTGCTCAGAATGAATAAAGTAGTAGTTTCCCCATCTTCAAGAAAAAAGAAAAAGGAAAATGTAGGTATTTTCTGTTGTGTGTTAAGAAGAGCTGTTGTTCTTGGAACTATAAGCATAATGGTTGCCATCCACAGCAATACTTACAACTGACTGTTTTCCTGTGAAGGCTGATGGAATAATTCCTGATATTTTCCTGTACATCACTCTATAATCTTCTTCTGAATAATGGAAATACCTACTTTGATTTCAATGAGTTTTGGATAAGGCTGTCATTCTTCTCTGCTATTGTTCTGCACAGATCTTAAAACACCCCTCAAGAGGGACTGCTATTAGAAAGATGAGAGTCTGAATCTTCACAAATCTTTACTCAGGCAAAACTTCTATTGATATCAAGATCTCTTTTAGGTGGAACAGAAATCAGGAGTTCTTTTACGTATCCTCGGAGTTTCATTCTTTCTGCTTTACAAACCATCATTCAGCTGTTCCTGCACTCTACTTTCAAAAACACATTCAAATAATATTTGAATTAAACTCAATATTTACAACAATGACTAGAAAGCATCTTATATCTTTCTGTTTCTTCCTTGTAAAGGGACATCAGTGTTCCCTTAAAAGAACTATTAAAAAGATTATTGAAATTTTGAAATTTAAATAGTTAAAACAACAGCAATGCACATTTAGGGGTACCTTACTATCCTTCTGAATGTACAAATGACCAGGCCAGAAGATTTTAATTGCACAGCAGTTATTAATCAGGCAGTCACCAAATAATTATCAGATTGCATTTGGCTTGAAAGCCAAGAGGCTAAAATATTTAATTATGAGTTCAAGAATAACATTTGGAGCTAAATTACAGCTTTGTTCACTATTGAACCCTGGCTGAGAGAAGAGGAGGAGACATAGCTTCTGAGAAGTCCCACCTTTTTAATGGTGAAACTCACCAAATCACAAAGTTGGTGATGGAGGTGAAGGAGAGAACGTAAAATTTCTGTAATATAGTCTTTTCTACTGCACACATATTATGTGGATCCATTACTTAAAGACAAAGAACTCTTAGCTTGGTTTGAAGTTTGCTCCCACACTGTCTTCTTGAAAAGATGTGTTTATAATGGGAATGCTGACAGATCTACGCAAACAGATGCTTAAATACAGTGCTCAATCAAAATAAGGACTTGAATATCAGCTGGAATTGATAAAATCTATTGTGGATTTTTTTCCCATTATGGATGCATCCATTACATTGATAATGATATGCCCGACCCAGCAAAAGTTTCTCAGCTGTAGAGAAGCAGCATGTACTCTCATAAGCAAGTACCCTGCTAAGCCAGACTGTGTGCTTCTAGAAGAGTTTCAATGCTAAGGCTACTTGCCACTTAGCATGTGGGAAATGTCACCCCCATGAAACATTCTCACAGCTGAAAAATACTTTCAGACTGTGTGGGGTAGATACTGTCCTAGCAAATACTGTTGTGGGAAACAACACCTGCCTTCATTGGCATCATGGTGCTACTTGGTTCAGAAATAAAAATGAACTCTGGTTCAGAACTTGGTTCAAAAAACAAAAATGAATTATGATATGCATAAGGCCCAAACAGAGAGACAAATACATAAAAGAAATACGGGCTATATTATTTCTCTGGGACACCAGATGTGGCAGGGGATCAGGCTCCATCTCAGGAAAAGTAGTCTTTGAAGCTAGGCTAGTCAGACAAATAACTTAGCCTTGATCTTCCAGGTCTACTTGTCTAACACATTTCTGTGAGATGAGGTGTTTTGTATCCCTGTGACAGATGGCAGACCTGTATGATACATGGCAACACAACTTGTACCTTTCACTGGCAAACTGGTGACTCTGCTCATGAATCTCCCTTCCTGAAGTTGTTCCTAATATAAGCAAATCTGTCATTTGCTTAGTTTTTTTTCCTAAACGGCTGTGCCACTGAAACAAAACCTCACTTCCCACCAAAACCCAGGACTTCATATCAGATGAGATAGATTAAAAATTCAAGATCAGAAGTATTTTCTGAGGGATTATTTATTAAAAAAAGATCAAAGCCCCCCAACAAACAATGTCATGTGTCTACAGGCCAGTTAGATCTTGGGGAAAGGGATAATGTAGGCTCTCTCACCAAGTGTTCAAGTTGAGGTGAGATGACACTAGGCTTAAGTCACCTGCTCAATATCACACTAACACCACAAGAACTGAGCAGCTTAGACAGAAACTCAGAACTTTCAGATCATCTTTCCTTTTCCCAGATGTGTGCAGTTAAGTTTCATAGCACAAAATCATCTCAGCCACTGAAATGAAAACTGACACCAGCCCAGGATGCAACAAAAACCTGGTTATAAACTGCAGCAGTTTCATTTTCTCCTGTGTAGCTGTCCAGTTCCCACCAGTAGGCAATTTGGATTGCAACATTTAGCATTTTGAAGGGTGTGAATTAACAGTTGCCTTTAGCATGGCATAAACAAAACAGATGATGATGTAGAGAGGAAAAAGCATTCACTGAGAGTTGTTTTGGATGACCTACATAAAGTCCTTCTGGCCTCTCCAATGATCAGTAATAAAAACCAGACTAATCCCACGTCAATTAAACTTTTATTCCTCCCACACCATATAATTTTGTACATTTGCTATGGGTCAAATTGAGCCTTCTGTGAAACAAAGCTGTGCTAAGGACAAAGAGGATAGTTCCTGAGCAAACCCACCTGGCAGGAGGAATTTTGCTGCAGTGTGTGAAAACCACTAATACTCCTGCTAAATGGAAGTGTTGGCTTATCCTGACTGCAAATATTCAACACAACTGAGAATGCAATTTTTAGGCTTGTGGAGTATCTCAGACAGTTCTGTATATATCAAGTACAGCTTGATCTTAGCTGCAGATGTCACATTTGGGAGTGCTCTTCATCTCCTTTCCCCAGACCCTTGACAAACATTTTTGGCTGAGCTGTTCCCAGACCCCCTTGCAGCACACTGTCTTGACAGGTATGTCACCTTGCTTTTGTTGCCCCAGATCAGTCTTTGACCCATTCCTTCTTGTGTGGGAAGTTTTATGGGTCCAAGTCAGTCCCAGTCCTGTGTCTCATCCCATGCTCCCTATTCAAGCAGTCTGCCAGCTCCTTATACCTGTAAGTACCCAACTGTCCTTTCCTCTTCTTGGTACACTCTCTCTTTCCTTTCTGCCTTTGACCTGGATTTCATCTCTTTTGTATGTGAATCTGGATTTTTTTCTCCTCCCTACTGTTTGGTCATTGCTGAAGGCAATGCATGTCCCTCAGAGCAGAGACCCAATACAGGTTCCTGCTCTCAGCTCTACTGTCCAGTCAGAACCTGGCATGGAGGATTCAGAGGAAATAATCACAGAAAACACCACTCTTTGTCCAGGTCCCCTGCCTGCAGCATGCCCAACCCTGCTGTGTCACTGGGTATAATCTGGTCATATGTATCCATGCACATTCCTAATAAAGAGTCTCCAGAGACCTGAGCTTCCTGAAAGTCAAAGAAAACGCTACTGGCAATGTGTAAGCCATAATTTTTTTGCATTATAGTTTGCCTAATTTGTCACCAGGCTTGCAAAAGACAGCTCCTTCTCTTAGGTATGGAGTATTTTCATGAAGAAGTCATCAGAACTTTTGGTGTGGACAAACCTCAAAGCTTTCCCCCATGTTTCATGTTAAAAAAATGTGGGAAAAGAAAAAAAGGGCATAACAACATGACAAAAAAAAAAAAAAAATCCCAGTCCATGTGCTCCTCACCTTAATAATATTATAAACAGTTGAAAGCAGTATAATGGCAACTTTCAGGCAAGTAACAGGATGCCAGCTCAGCATTTAATAACAATAACAGTTACAATAATAGAAACAACACAGCTGGGGGAGTCAGGAATTCACCTCAAAACTGCCATATACCATCTGTTATTACTAGAGAAAGACTATGACATCACAAAATAGTAACTTTAAATTGCGGTTCTACAAATGAGGCTGTACTCTTAAAATTCAGCAGGAGCAAAGGGTACTCAAAGCATCAGTCAGACTGTGAGTTCAGGGCTGTGATACTGACTTGGAAGCTTCATTTGCATACAATTATAGTCACTCAGAAATTGCTGATTTGTTAGTTCTGTTTATACTGTGTGGTGCCTTGGTAGAATCTCCCTCTTTTCTGGTGAATACAATTAGTTGGCATGCACAGCCTTTTGCTCATATTAGGAATCTTTGGTTTTGCACAAAAGAAGTAACTAAGTAAAAACATACTTAGTATGTAAGTTCACATCTAAGCAAGTGTGTTAAGGGACAGCTGGAGTTTTTTTTACACTGTTTCTTTGTATTGTGGATTTGAAAAATTGAGAAGAAAAACATGCAGACATTTTTTTTTCTCCTGTGTTTCCTGAAAGTCTTCTCTACTGGGATTCTACTGTCCTTTCCTTAAACTGAGCAGAATCAGTGATATACTTCCTACTGATCTTGCCCTGGGGTTTTGGATCAGGACACAGGCTTCACTAACAGGGATGCTCCATTCAACCTTCAGATACTTTGGCAGAAGTACCTGGTGAGAAGCTGTCTGCAGGAAAGAAGTTTTATAAGAATGCTGAAAGGTTGAGTGTGTGCCTTGGTCTAAAATCAGGCTGACAGTAACTATCTCATAGAGTAACTATAGAGATTGGCTGGAAGATCCTGTTGAAATATTCTGGGCTTTACAGTAGGTCCTTTAGAATAAAATGCTGGATATAAACATTAAAAGCCAATTGAAAATGTCCAAATGTGAGATTATTATATTATTATTTGAGACTGCCTTTTTGGATTTCTCAAAAATCTTCCACATTGCATCCAAATAACAAAGAGGGTGTGGAAATGGAGAAATAGCATGGAATGAATAGGATAGAGTGACTAAGGACACGCTCTAAGGCCCACTCAAGTCAATGACTGTGCTTACAGGAGGGTTTGGTTCCTATTCTGGATTTTCCACCCAGAATCTGCACAGAAGACAAAGGGATGCTGTAATACCAACTTACAGAGAAGAGTCTGCTTTGCATGACCTCACTCAAGCACGTATTGAACAAGGGTACTCTTAGCACATGGCAGGCTCCTGCACCCAGCCTGCTCCTGCCACATAGAGGTCTTGTAGATTGACTACTTTCAAGAAAGGATGAAGCACTCATGTACACATGGACAAACATATATGCATTTTTACATAAACAGATATATTATCCCATTCAGTGGGGTTTTTTTGCCTCCAGTATTTCAGTTTCTGAGCCCTATCTGTTCTCTCCACTCCTTTGCAGTGCTTTGGAACCTAGTAAAGAGTCCAGTCTGGTGAAACTGAAGATCAGCATCTGATTAAATCAGAACTATGCAGTACATTATCCTTGGCCTTCAGACCTCTTAAAATTCACTCTGTGGTATTATACTTTCATAGCAAACATTAGAAAAAGAAAAGAACTGGTACTTCCACATGTATATAGACATAATATATATTTAAGCATACATGTATTCACATGCATACACAGAGGAAGGGTGAGAGAGATTGAAGTGAGATCGAATTACCTTTTAAACTAATGCCCCTTTACATCTCTCTGGCACTGTTAAGAGTCCTTAAAAAGGGAAGATATGTAATTTACATTCATTTTAAGGCCATCTCTGTATACTGATGAGAAGTGTAAAGGGGCCTTAGAGAAACAGAATCAGCCCAGCGGTCCCCACTGCCACACTTCCTTTTCCTGTTCTACAGATATTTGCATTACAAATGGAATGCCCTAATTACAGGTTGAATTGTAAATAAAACATCACTACAAATATTAAGCTGTACAAAAACAGTGGCTGGTATATTGGAACAAGACCTTAAGGGTATCTTTTGACACAGCCAGACTGTGAGTGAGACTCACACCGAACCATTGCTTCTTCCACAGCAGGGCTCAGTGCATTTAGTGCTCAAGTAATTCTCTCCAATTATAAACAGCAGAGCTGTTCTGACATTTTTTCCACTGCTCCACAGTGCACAGAAGCACAGGCAGCTGAGGGAGCACCTTCTACCCATGTACACTGCCTAACGTAAGAAAGCCCTGTTGTGTTTGGGGGTGCCAGCCTCAATTCAGGAAAAAAAAAGGAAAAATAATAGGAAAATGTAACGTAATCAGCAATTCCTACCCCATACATACTTGACTTAACAAAAATGACAGCCTTTCATGTAACATACAAGCTTATGAATTCTAATGGAAGTCTATGAATGCATCTTAGACTGAAGGCTCACCTGGGCCAGCATCCTCTCTCCAGCTGTGAGCTGGCTGCCTAGGGAGTGTAAAAGCGAGGATTTCTCAAAACTCTAACCTAGACCTCAACTTGTGTGTGGTAGCTAGGGAAGAGGCGCTGCGGAAGATAGTCGCGATGTGACGGAAAGCCAGGACCCTCTGTTTCCCGTAGATAAGATCCTCAGTTACTCATAGATAAGAAATTAACATAGGAATGTGGCCCCACTAACAATAGGAATGTTGCCCCACTGAAGTCAGCAACTTTCTACTCCTTACCCAGTACTTTTCCATTCCCTACTAACCATAGATAAGAAAGACAAACCCCTTTTTGATGTAGAGACCCCTTAGACTATAAGACCCCAGGAGAAGAAGTAATAAACGCCTTTAGACCGTCCACCACATTGGTGTCTTCGTGTGTCATTGGCCCGAACGGCCCTGGAGAGTGGGCTGTCGAGCTGTACCTCAGAACCAGGTCGCCTGCCTTGATCTAGAAGGCAACATTTTGGTGCTGGAACCTGGGAAAGCGGCTTACGCCCGGCGAACGGGGATTCTCCTGGAAAGAGGACAGCGACTGCGGCAGCAGGCCTGACCGTAGTGAGTGGGACGCCTCCGGACCCGCGTGGACAATGGAAGCCATAGCAAAGGTCGTAACAGAGATGCATGCACAATGGGGTATAGAATGTAAACTTAGGGATTTAACTCTCGCATTGTCGAGATTAATTAAGCTTGGGGCTATTGAAAGCCCCGTGGACGTCCTACATTCGGACGTGTGGGATAATTGTACAAAAGCCCTGGTGGAGGACACTATGTCCTTGGGTTCAGGGAAAGCCCTAAAATCGTGGGGCAGAGTCATCCAGGCTCTGCAAAAAGCTCGACAAGAGCAAGAAACCCGGAAAGCTGCTCGAACTTGTTTATTAGCCGTGCTGCAGTTGGGGGTGGGCGCGGTGACACAAACCGCGGAGGTGCCTGACCCGGACGGGCGCGCGGAGGCGAGAACGCCAGATCCCCCTCAGGGAGCGGACTCACCATCGGAGGGGGGGGCAGGCGGAAACCAAAGGACCTATTCACCGGTCAATCCGAAAGATGTGCAGGCAATTGTTAAAGCGATTGCGGATAAGGGAATTAATTCTGCCATGGTTTGCACACTTATTGACGGCCTTTTTGGTGGGGACGATATGCTTCCCTTTGATATTAAGCAGACATGTAGAATGATATTTGGCGGTGCGGGGATGATCGTTTTTAAACAAGAATGGGAGGACAATTGCATCAAACAGCTAGCCTTGGTAACAGGGGCAGACCACCCATTGCACGGCTCCAGCATACAGAGGCTAATGGGCACAGACCCCACTATGATCACCCCCCAGCAACAGACTGAGGGCTTGCGGGCCCATGAGGTCATGACAACAACCCGTGCTGCCCGAGAAGCCATCCGTGACGCTTCTAAAGTGGTAGCCAAACCATCTCCGTGGTCTTCCATAAAACAGGGTGAGAGTGAGAGCTTCACTCAGTTTGTGGACAAACTTCAGGCCACATTAGATTCCTCTGCGTTACCCCCAGAGGCGAAGGGTCCCGTGCTGGCAGAGTGCCTACGCCAGCAATGCAATTCAGCCACCAAAGACATTTTAAGGTCACTGCCACAGGGGTCTAATATAGCTGCCATGATCAGACACATTGCAAAGGAGGAACATCTAGCTCCCATTCAAGCAGCAGTTCACACTGCAATAACCAGTGTGATGGCATGCCTTAAGTGTGGCCAGGCAGGCCACTTGGCAGTAAACTGCCCACAGCCAAGGCGCCTATCAGCAACTGCTCCACCCCGCCAAAGGGGAGATAGGGGGCCGTGCTGGGTGTGTGGAAGGAAGGGGCATTTAGCTAAGGAATGCAGATCCAGGCCCCAGGGAAACAGGAGAGGGAGGGGGCACCTGGGCCGCATCCAGCCCCCTCCCACTTGGAATATGCAGCGGCCCAGCTACAACAACCCCCAGTGGGGCAGGGGACCCTCATACCCTATGCCCCCACAGGGAGCAGTCACCTTTGCATCCCCTCCAACAATACAATGGCAGAGTTGTGCAGCACCCTCAATACTTTCGCACCCCCCACCGCCACAAGCCGCCCCGGTGTCACAGGACCAGCAGGGGATGCCCCAGTGCGGGATCCCTGGGTGGCCCTGGCCATGAGAATAGGGAAGGAGCCCCTGATGGTGTGGGGGACATGCCGCCTTTACGGCAGTCAGGATCCCCACGTCGTAGGGCTCCAGTTTTGGGCGGACACGGGATCAGACTGCACGATTATTCCCCAAGCGCACTGGCCCGGGCATTGGCAATTCAAAGAAGTCCCTCCAGTGAACGGAGTGGGGGGGCAGTCCCGGGCATGGAAAAGCACCCAGCTGGTGGCTATAACGCTTCACACGAAAAAGGGACCAGAACAGACAGTAGCAATCTACCCCTACATTTTGCAAAATTCTCCACCCCTGTTAGGAAGGGACGTCCTTTCCATGCTCGGATTTCGGATTACAAATTTATCCTGAGGGCCACTGCCGTACACCCTCCGCTGCCAATAAAATTGACTTGGAAGTCATCAGACCCTGTATGGGTTGAGCAGTGGCCCCTGACACAGCCTCGAATGGCAGCCTTGCTGGAACTGGTCGACCGCGAACTGAAAAAGGGTCACATAGAACCCTCCACCAGCCCATGGAATGCCCCTGTATTTGTGATCCCCAAAAGGTCCGGACAAGGCTATCGTCTCGTCCATGACCTGAGAGAAGTGAACAAGACGATCCGACCCCTGGGTCCAGTCCAGACACTGCTACCCACAAACTCAGCCATCCCTGCAGGGCAGCCGTGCGCAGTGCTGGACATCAAGGACTGTTTCTTCTCAATACCCCTGCACCCTGAGGACAGAGAACGATTCGCCTTTTCCGTGGCGTTTCGGAACGGCGAGCGGCCCAACCTTCGCTTCCAATGGAGAGTGTTTCCACAAGGTCTGGTCGACAGCCCGACCATATGCCAGATCACCGTGGACAAAGCACTGATGCCAGTCCAACACTCCCATCCCGACGCAACCATCATCCAGTACATGGACAACATCCTGGTCGCAGCACCATCGACAAGCCAAGTAGATCACCTGGTGACCACAATCACAGAGACCCTTCAGGCCAACGGCTTCAAGATCGCGAGCACAAAGATCAAGAGAGGACCCTGCGTGACCTTCCTGGGAGTGGGGATCACAAGCTCCCACGTGACACCCCCCGAGATGAAGGTCAACGGAGACGTCGAGACGCTCCACGACGTGCAACGCCTGGTGGGATCGCTGCAGTGGCTTCGCAACATCGTCCTGATTCCTCCTGAGGTCATGGACCCTCTGTATGACCTCCTGAAAGGGAAGAACCCCTGGGATCCCAAGGAGCTGACACCGCAAGCAACGAGCTCCCTCGACTTCATCAAAAACCAGATGTCCACTGGCACGCTTGCCAGGTGGAACCCAGCCATGCCGCTGGACCTATACGTCCACTTTACACCAAAGGGGGGAGTGGGAGCACTGGCCCAAGGGCTCGCTGAAAAGGCCCGACCGATCCAATGGGTGGTCCTCGGAAGACCCGCTCGTGCATTTTCCCCGGGAATCGAATGCATCGCCAGCCTCATCATGAAAGGCAGGAGACTCGCCTTGAAACACCTAGGGACAGAGCCGACAAGCATCCACCTTCCGTTTCGCAAGCAGCCGACCTCGGAGTCAGCCACAATATCGGAGTACCTGGCCCTTGCTCTCTCCGGCTTCGGAGGAGAAATCTCCTACTCCTCCAAGCCACCCTGGACAAAGCTGCTGACCGTAGTCGACATGGACATGCCACCGAAGGTCAAGGACAGACCGCAGCCGGGACCAACGGTCTTCACAGACGCTTCCTCCACGACTTCAACCGCAGCAGCAGTGTGGCAGGCAGGAGAGCAATGGCACTGCATCAAAGCGTGTGACCCCACACTGTCGGTGCAAGAACTGGAGGCAGCAGCAGTGGTTTTGGTGTGCGGACTCTTCCAAGACGAACACCTCAACATCGTAACAGACTCTATATTCGTGGCAAGGCTCTGCCTAGCCATGGCAGGATCAGGAGTGTCAACATCAGCAGCAGCTCTAATGCTGGAAGAAGCACTCTCCTCGCGACAGGGCACCGTGTCAGTCATCCACATCAACAGCCATGACCCAGTCAAAGGTTACTTCCAGATTGGCAACAACAAAGCAGATGCCACAGCAAAAGGCGTTTGGACCTTGCAAAGAGCTTGTCAACTGCACGAGTCGCTCCACATCGGAGTCAAAGTGCTGGCGAAGAGATGCAGAATCCCGACGGCGGACGCAAAACATGTGGTAGCCACCTGCCCTCACTGCCAGAAGTCACCCCTTTGGACCTACGGGGTCAACCCGAGAGGTCTCAAGCCCTCAGAAATCTGGCAGTCGGACTTCACCTGGTGCGAACTGATGAAGCCCCGAGCATGGCTTGCAGTGACAGTGGACACTTATAGCGGAACGATCATAGCCACAAAGCACCCCAAAACTAACTCCAAAACCACAATTCAGCACTGGCTGACAGCCATGGCTTGGCTTGGTATCCCCAAGCAGATCAAAACGGACAACGGTTCCAATTTCACCTCCAAACAAGTACAGGAATTTGCCTCGAAATGGGGCATCACGTTAGTGCAAGGCATCCCATATAACAGTACCGGGCAGGCCATAGTTGAGAGAGCAAACCAGACCCTGAAAACCAAGATAGAAGTGTTGGCAAAAGCAGAGGGCTTTGCCAATGCCATTCCCCCAGGAGATCAGGCACGTATGCTGGCAACCGCTTTGCTGGCACTGAATCAATTCCCTAGGGGAGACGAAACAAACAGTCCCGTCCAAAAACACTGGGTCACTCGAACGCTAGAAGAGGGCCCACAGGTGGTAATTAGAAACGAGCTAGGCGAGTGGGAACGGGGTTGGAGGCTGATGCTCACGGGGAGAGGGTACGTGGCTGTCAAAAAGGACGGCAAAATCAGGTGGTGTCCACTTAAATCGATTAAACCGGACCTTCATAGCGAGCAGAATGAGACTGACCAGAATTGCGAGTCTTTGTTTACAGGACCTGCTCGTGGGACGTCCTCGTGACGCGTACATCCACATTCCAGAGGAAAGCGACAGACCACCAAGCCGTCAGGCCGCACCCGAGAGACCCGCACGGGTGAGACCCAAGCACCAAGGGTGTTTCTGTGTGATTTTGCTGTTGGGGCTTGTTGCCAGAGGGCAAGCCAGCCCAGATCACTACTCCCATCAGCCCTTCAGGTGGGTCATGCAACACCTTAGTAGTGGCAAAGCACTCAGAGAAATCACCACACCAAACACCCCATCCTTTGTGCTGCGCATCACCGACCTGTTTCCAGGACAACCAAAGGTAGACCTCCATTCCCCGCACGCCACACACATGTACCTATCCTACTGGTGCCCAGCTTCAAACCCTGGGAAAAGCTACTGCAATCACCCAGGGTGGGGACATTGTGGGCACTGGGGCTGCGAAACCATTGTCACAGATGCCAGACCGTCGGGGCCTGGGTGGGATCCACAAGAGCCCGACAAATTCTTACAGTTCACCTGGGCACCCATCGGCTGCAAAACACCCTTCTTCTTTCACGAAAACTTCCATCGAAACCAACATAAAATCCCTAGATTTTGGGCATGCACTGATTACAACATGACGGTCTTGCAGCCAGATCACCCTAGCTGGGCCACAGGCAAGACATGGACAGTGGTCCTTCAAGGGTCAAAAGAGAGGGTGAACTTGCAAATTATCAGGCTCCAGCCGTCAGCACCCCGAGCGGTCGGACCCAACAAAGTGATTAAAAGTGTGCCGAAAGGGAGAAACATAACCTACCCCAAAACCTTACCCACAGGGGTCAGCAATGTCCCGACCGGCCATGCGGAAACCTTTCAGATAGGCCACTCAGCCGGGTTGGACTTAGACCCAATCCTTCGTATGTTAGAAGCTACCTCTGTATCCCTGAACGAATCCAACCCTAACCTAACCAAATCCTGCTGGCTTTGTTACGACGTCAAACCCCCCTTTTACGAAGGAGTCGCTTTAAAAACTCCCTTCAGTTATTCCACAGTCGACGCCCCTCACCAGTGCAGATGGGATACCCCTCGCAAAGGAATCACCCTGAGTCAGGTCACAGGCCGAGGCAGATGCTTTGGCAGTGCAACCCTAGCCAAGCGGGAAGGCAACGTCTGCACCAAAATTGTCAGGCCTAACAGGAAAAACAATAAGTGGGCAGTCCCATCCGCATCGGGGATGTGGGTTTGCCAGCGATCCGGAGTGAGTCCTTGTGTGTTCCTTCCCAAATTCAATGACTCTAACGACTTCTGTGTCCAAGTTCTGATTGTTCCTAGGGTCTTGTACCACTCAGACGAAGAGATGTACCATCTTCTTGAGGGACCCGGCCGGCTCCACAAAAGAGAAATAATGACAGGTATAACTATCGCAATGCTGCTCGGCCTGGGAACAGCAGGAACGGCCACGGGTGTCTCAGCCCTAGCGACCCAGCACCAAGGACTGTCACAGCTGCAGGCAACGATTGACGAGGACCTGCAGAGGATCGAGAAATCCATCTCCTTTCTAGAGAAGTCAGTCTCCTCACTCTCAGAAGTGGTCTTGCAGAACAGGCGAGGCCTGGACCTCCTGTTCATGCAGCAAGGGGGCCTGTGTGCTGTCTTAAAAGAGGAGTGAGGTTTCTATGCAGACCACACGGGAGTCGTGAGAGACTCCATGGCTGAACTCCGGAACTGATTGGCACAGAGGCAGAAAGACAGGGAAGCCCAACAGGGCTGGTACGAGTCCTGGTTCAATCAATCACCCTGGCTAACCACTCTGACTTCTGCCCTGATAGGTCCATTTTCGATGCTGTTTCTAACAGTCACCTTCAGACCATGCCTGCTGAACAAGCTGGTCTCGTTCGTTCAGAGCCGCCTGGAACAGACCAACATCCTGTTCATAGGGCGACGACAATTGCTGTGAATTCAACCAGGGGATTCAACCAAAGAACACTGCCAGTCACAAGATTTCCAAACTTGTCTGGCAAAAGCTTACTCAGGTTTCCCAAAACCCCTTTCCCTTGTCAAGTTACAACCTTATACCTCATTTCAGTACCTATGTACATGACTACCTCATTCATTTGTGAAAAGGGGGGGGGAGATGTGGTAGCTAGGGAAGAGGCGCTGCGGAAGATAGTCGCGATGTGACGGAAAGCCAGGACCCTCTGTTTCCCGTAGATAAGACCCTCAGTTACTCATAGATAAGAAACTAACATAGGAATGTGGCCCCACTAACAATAGGAATGTTGCCCCACTGAAGTCAGCAACTTTCTACTCCTTACTCAGTACTTTTCCATTCCCTACTAACCATAGATAAGAAGGACAAACCCCTTTTTGACGTAGAGACCCCTTAGACTATAAGACCCCATGAGAAGAAGTAATAAATGCCATTTGACCGTCCACCACATTGGTGTCTGCGTGTGTCATTGGCCCGAACGGCCCTGGAGAGTGGGCTGTCGAGCTGTACCTCAGAATCAGGTCGCCTGCCTTGATCTAGAAGGCAACACTTGTGGCTCAAGGACTTCTAGCACCAAAGCTTAAAAGCTCCTGATTTATTTGCTTTCTGAGAAGAGTAACTTTTGAGGACATGTATACTTTTAGAAACATTACTTCCTGCTCAAAGCTTCATCACATTGTGAGTGAAATATCTTTGTTCTGAACCTGCTACTTGCTGTTTCCACTTCATGCCCTCTAATTCTTGTACAGGGAGAAATGACAGTGCTTTCCTCCTCACCTCACAAGATGCTCTGCTTCTGAAGATAGTCCTGCAATAGATCACAGGAATGTGCTGTATTTAACAGGACACCTGTGACACTGTATATGCTACAGCAGATAGAGCAAGAGTTGTTTCCAAGATAATCCTGTTCTTAGGGTCTAATAGCTTCAAAGCTGAAACTTGCTTGCTATGTTCTACAATAAAAGGACATAGTCAACTCTACAGGGGAGTTTATATTAAGGGCAACTAATACAAATGTCTTCTCCTAAGTGACTACTCTGAAGTCTTCTGAAGTTGGATTTTTTCCCACTTCAGATTGTTTTGATAGAAGGCTGTTAACTTTTTGGTGCCTCTTGGCAAATTAGGAATCACATATTTTTTTATGCCTAGCTTGCTCTTTTCCAGTATCTTTTTTTTTTTTTTTAATATATATATATATATGATTTATAAATGGAGGAATGAGTTACATTTCTTTTTCAGACACAAGCCATACCATATACCATATTGCATTCTACTTGTCTTGAATAAGAAACAGGCTTGAACAGTTAGTCATTTCCAGTGTCTGTCAACCAGATACAAGTTCAGTAAAATGTGCTGCTTTAAACTTTAGGGACTGCCATTTACAGCAAGGACTTGCATTTGCTCTGCACTGCTCCCAAGGAACTTGTTGTCTGAATAAATCTGTTTATTAAGGATTTATAGAGCTCTGAAAAATACAGCAAGAAGTCTGTGACTGCATTCATGCTCTTTGAACCCACACAACACATTGTGAATTCAGTACAATTTTAACCTGCATTCTCAAAGTGTTATAGAGGTGTGTATTGTTGTCTTTCTTTTAATGTCTCAGTCAGCTGTTCTCTTCCTATTCTACCCTCTACCCTGTCTCTTGTATCTTGATGTCTCCAGGGGCGAGGCTCTTAGTGGTCTTTTATCACATTGAGTTCACTTGATTGTCTAAAAGGCTCTTGCAGAGGATTTTCTTCCTCCATGTGCTTTTGCTTTGCTGGTGCACTTGTCCTCCCTCTCTCTCATTCTCTCTCTTGCTCTTCCTCACCTCCTTGTCTCTCCCAGTTAAGCCCCACTCCTTTCAGAAGACAATGAGATGGTAAAATAAAGTGTCTGGGAAGCTGTGCCTTGGGTCAAAATATATCTGTCCAATCTCTTAGTGCTGCATCTAAAAATATGGGAATGGCATCTCCTGTGGTCCTTTTATTCACATGCTAAATGGAAACACTACCAGCCTCAATGATGATATTGATTGTCAATTACCTCTTAATTGCTAATGTGTACATGATACTGGCTTTGCTTAATTGATTTTTATGTAGACAACATTGCATATTTTAGAAACATTTTTTTTCCTGAATAAACTATTACAGATTCCCTTTTATTTACTTTCAGATTATGTAGGCAAAATTGGTACTTGGTCTACAAATCTCCAGAAAACATATTATACACAAAGAGTTCATATACATCTGGGTATAAACATTTCAGTTAACAGTTTTTTACTTTGGAATTATATGTAGTAATGCACAGGCATACACATACATGTACATCTGTGGGTAAACATCCTTGATTTCAATCATTTTCAAAAGATTTGCTTAGTCTGAAAGGTTCTGATTGCAGATTTTATGCAGACACACATAAATACTGCTTTGATTAGTTAAGGGATAGAAAAAACCTGCAGTCTCACAGCCTCTGTGTACCTTGAAGCCTTTGCTCATTCTGCAGTCTGCAGCACAGCAAAAATTCACAGACCTAAATACCAGTAGTCTTGGTATTTTCCTTTCTTCTTCATTATTTGTGCATTAGTATCTACCAGACAAAACTGACATCACTGTATATTGAACAAATATACAGCAAGAAACAAGACTTCCTGGAAAGTTACAGGTCTGCCATACTGAATCCAAAACAGAGCCCTGGCTACGAAGGCAAAAAGTTAAATCTATCCCAGCTGAAATCACGACAGGATTTAAGGGTGAGACTGCCTAATGGAATAAGAGCCCAAATCCTCATTTTCAGCTTGTGATGTTGGGGATTTTAAAAGGGCAAAGGAGACAAAAAAAAAGTAGCAAAACCCAGGGTAAAGATGGGATTAATACAATGGTTTTACAGGTGAGGAACTGAGGCATAGAGAGATTAAATGATTTGCACAGTGTCTTCCAGGGTGCTGAGCACTGCCTTTAATTCTCCTGAGTTCCACTGCCCTGCACTACCCCCACAACCAACTCTGAGTCTGCAGAAATCCTGTGCCTTGTCTGAACCACCCTTTGTATCACCAAGCCTTAGACATCCCACTTACATTCTCACTGTTAACATCTGCTTCACTGGGGCAGCCAAAGAGTTCCCGTCTCAGCAAATTCCCATCATATTCCAGGAATGTCAGGTAGAGGTTGCGGAAAAACTCCACATGCTTGTTTTTCACTCGCAGCTTCTTCGGTGAGTTCCAGTGAATCACCTCAGAGGGAAAAAAGAGAAAAGACATCCTGCTGTTAGAATACAGATTTGCTTTATCTGCTCTTTTTATGCGTGTTCAGTGTGCTGCCCTCTTAAAAACAGAAGGAAAAAAACCTCCAAACTACCCACATTTTCATCTGTCTTTTTATAGGGAAGGCCTTGCCGTGTGTTCCATAAGTAACTGTACACTCTGGAGGTGATGTGCTTGCAAACTCTTCCATGGTATCACCTGCACATTCTCAACATACTCTATGTTGAGAACAGCACCATGTAAGTGCTTCCACAACTCTCATCGTGGAGCTGATAGTTTGTGGACTCTGCTGAAGAAGACAGAATGACAAGGGACACAGTGACGTAGGTATTAAACATTAATCTCAGATTTCCACATGACCGTTTCTGCTAATGAAACTGATTCCCTGTTTCAGACCAGGCAGCCTTTTTCCTGGTTAGATATTGAGAAGAAGCAGCTTGAAATTAATTCCCATACCCATTTAAATCGTTCAAAAAGTACTGAATTTAATCTAACTTCCTTTTTGCCATTGCTTAATTTAAACAAGGCTGATCTCTGTTGGATTAACACAACACAGCGATGCAGTACAACTTCTCACCCTCTGAGTTCCAATTTCTAGCAGATATTTATCCTCTGCTAATGGGAGATGACTGTGGCCTAGACTTAAACTCCAATGCTGGCATAAAGGGCCTGATCCTCATTTGCATTGAGGCAACTTTGCACTGCTGCCAGTGTGAATGGGAATAGGACCCTAAGGAAAAACCAAGAGGCAATTGATACAGGCTTGCAGGAATGATTTCATTTTACAAGACTATATTTTAGACATGAGAAAGAAATCACCGAATGCTTTGTATTCAGTTTTATTCCTGTGACTTCTAAAGAGGTTAAAAACAAGAGTCTGCCTTCGGAATGTTTCCAAGCTCGAAGTTCTGGAAGTTCTCTGAATCCATTAAGTTAATTGTGTGAAGACACCGTGTCACTCACACGCAGCACAGAGCTGCAGCACCACGGTCAGCTTGGCTCTGAACATCATGGCTCAGGGAGGACACACCGAGCTGAGGCCCTGCACACACAGCAGGAGCAGCCTGGGGAAGATGAATGCAGCTCCCTTGGTGTCAGCAACACAGCTCCACAGGAACAGGAGGTCTCTGAAACCATGGTATTTGTTGCCCAGTGAGTGGATTGGATGAGGAAAGAACAGGACACAGCCTGAATTCTGCCTGGACTACAGCAAACAACAGGTCACTCCACTGAGTGTTTATACTGCCGTAAAAGCTATAGCACTCTATTCTACCCACCCCAAACCCATGAAATATCTGCTGATAAGAAAAGCTTTATCCATTACTGGGATTTCACTGCTAAGCCTTAGGATGTCAGAAAACCATACAAGCTCTTGAAGAAAAACATCTGTAGGGAAAGAAGATAATTTCAGATATTGGCAAATTGCTTTTCCCAGTTATAGGAGCACCTTAAATAAAGATTATGATGCATCCACACACTGCATGAATTTGGGAAATTATTTGGACCAACTTACTTGGTGTAGATATTTGTCCAAGGAATGCTACATTCTTTGCTGGTTTTACATTTGTCCAGATGTTCAAAAGCATAGCATAACTGTGCAGAAACATGTTACTGCATCATGTGGTGAAAATACACCACATAAATGAAAAGAGCTTTGGGTAAGTAAGGGCATAAACGTAGGATAATGGACTTTTTCCACTGAAAAATGGATCATCAAAATCTCCTTTTTTTGAAAAGAACTTGACGTATTTCCTCCATTGTATTAAACTGCAGCAAAAGGCATTAATGATTGAAAAAAATCTCTGCAACTGAATCCTACCTCAGGGAAATGGGCACATGGAACAGAAGCACAGGGCTGAAGGAACCTAAAGAGCTATTTAACAGTTTTACAGGGTACCAGCATGCATTTTTACAAGCAAGCATAGAATGGAAACTGTCTGCTGGTAACTTGTACTTATTTAAGAGTGCTAAGAAGAAAGCTAAGAAGCTGGCAAATGGGACAAAATGCTTGCTAGAAAAACCTTTTGTGTGCTTTCCTTACTGCTCCTACTCTTCATGTGTTTCCTTTTGGATACTGTTGTGGTTTGAGAGGAAGTGAGTTGTTTTGGGATGCTGTGGTCAAGCCAATAGGTGCTCAGATTTGAATATTGGCACCTGGTCTGGCCACTGGGGACATGGATACGCCTCTGAGAACACGGGGGTTAAAAGCAGAGAACTCCAAGGAAAACCTCTCTTGGGCTCCGGTGGGGAAAGCATTCCAGCTGCTGGCTGGGCGGGGGCGGGGAAGCCATGCGGCCGGGTGAGGTGGGCCTGGGCCCTGAGGATGGCAGGGTGGAGGGGCACCAAGAGACATCGGGCAGCCACCCTCCCCCCCGCAGGAGAGAGAGAGAGAGACAGAGAGAGAGAGAGAGAGAGAGAGTCAGAGAGAGAGACAGAGAGAGAGACCGAGCGCCGGTGTCTGTGCCTGTGCCACCTTGAAATTTTATAGCAGGCCGGCTGAGAAGGACACGGGGAGGGTGCGGCGAGAAGGTGCCCAGCAAGGCAGCCGTGGGAGTTCTGGACAGGCAGAGCCTGAGATTTTTAACCCTTTTCTTGGATGATGGAAACCTTACAAATGCTAATCCTCCTGGAGCTGAATGAGAAGAGAGATAGAGATGAGATAAGAGGAAATGGGCCACGAGGGAAGTGGAGAAGAATCTTAGGTGGGAGGAGGTGATGGAGTGGCCTTTGGCTGGACTTTCTTGTATAGCCATGGACAGAACCATTTTTCCTGTGACACAGAGACTGCATTTGGGGGGAGGCAATGGCTCGGAGCCAAGAGAGTTCAGTGTTGTTATGTGAAGGAGTATGTGAACAGAGGTGACGGGTGAGGAGGGTGGTTGGTGCCCTCGATCTTCAGTGGAGGAGAAGATCTCTGTTCTTGAGATCCCTTGGCCCCAGGGGGTGAAATTTGGGGGGGACAGGTGTCCCAAAAGTGAGAGACTGTGCTCTTGTTTGGAACTGGACAAAGCATCCTTAAAAGAAGCAGCTCTGGTCCATGTGCAGTGGTGAGAGCACTGGGCATGGAAGGAAGATGTCACAACAGCAAATGTTCTCCGGGTGGTGCCATGAATGACATGGAAGCACACAAGGTTTCAACTGTGTTTCCTGAGGAAGCCTGTGGCACAAGAGGGACTCCTCTCCTCTTGATCAACTGAGAATTGATTATCTGAAGGGTGGTGATGGACTGAGAGTTGGTGATATGAGGGATGGATGTATTAGAAATTTGGTGGGGGGAGGAGGAATGTTTTTGGAAGGTTTTCATTCTTTCTGTGTGTTTCTTTTTACATACGGTTGTAGGATAATAAAGTTTTCTCTTCTTCATTTCTAAGCTGGAGCCTGCTTTGCTCTATTCCTGGTCACATCTCACAGCAGACACCAGGGAGAAGGTATTTTCATGGGGGCATTGGCATTGTGCCAGCATCAAACTGTGACAGATACTCACAAGCATCCTCATCTTCACAAGCATCCTAATGCTGCTGAGCACTCTGAGCACCCAGAGTCCTGAGACCATGAACACAGACATGGCTAATGACAATAACCTCAGAAACTGTCACAGGACAGGCTCGTAGGTACTGCAGGAAATTCCCATCAACACACAGAGTGTCACATCACAGCCAGGCCTTTGCTGATGCCTCTACCCAGTTGTGTGGGAGATGATTTCAAACCCAGACAACTGCAGTTGTCAGTGCAGAGGCTCTTTGCTGCCGTGCTTCAGGATCTGTTGTGTGTGTAAGCTGGCAAGTGTCAAGGGCTTAGCTGGTGGCTCAGATCTGATCAGATTTGAAACGTGTCAGGGTGCTGCATGTACTCTGATGTCAGGAGCCTGGAGTGAACTGCACACAGCTGAATGGAGCCAGTGACTACCTAAACAAGCTGATTTTTTAATCAAAAAGGACAGGACATGCCAATGTGTGCTAATATGATGTGCTAAAGAAAATCAAGGAACTAACTATGAAACCATCTGGATGACCTGAGGTAGAAAAACCACAAAACAGGTCTAGCGAAAAAGCAGGCTGCTTTTCAAATGTAACACAATTAGACAAATAGTATGTGATATACCAAAGTATAAAAAAGAACAGCAAGTTACAAAAAGCAACAAGACTTTTCACCCTGATATAAAACACTACATCCAAAGACCATATTCTTTTTTATGTCAGCCCACAAACTCACGTTCAGTTCTGGCTGTCTGATATGGTCTATTGCATCATCAGCTACAGCAGAATTTGTGCAGGCCAAGACACTCTTGTAGACTGTCATGGGCATCAGTAAGGTACACAATAAAGATTGCACAGGTAAAGCTATGGCCACTGCATTAAAGACTGTATTGGGCACAACAGTAAATTGATTGGAGAAATAAAAAAGATCAGTTGCCAAGAGACTACAGGGAAATCAGAAGGAAAAAAACCCACTTTGTTTGAAGACTGTTATCTCCACATTAAAAAGAGAAAGTGAATCTAGAAACTGAGAATCTTATTACTCCAACATCCCTGTTCCAAGATGGAATAGCACCATAATACTGTGTTTATTTCTTCTTCTAGTTTCTAAGTTATTTCAAAGCTCTGCTGGCTTACAGAGGAAGTTCCCGCTAGAAATATAAAATTCCACTGCCATTATTACCTCAGGAACAATGCTAGCCTTCAGGTTGACCTACAGAGCCTTCCCACTCTTGATCAGAGCCTCCTGAGGACTATAAGAAAATACACTTCCTTAATCTTCATTTAGCAATTTAAGTACTGAAAGATCAGAACTTAAAATTCCACATCTATTTAACACTTGATTAGTTGTCATCAAGCAATGTGGCACTATCCACATTTCTGTTAATACCACCCTAGTTAATCAGCAACCATTACCACACCCTGATTACACACAGCCAGCCTCCTGGAACACTTCCATACATTTGTAGCCTAAACCAGGCTAACTACACCCATAGTTCCCATTTATTCCCCAGGTTCTGACCCAAGGCACTCAGTGAATGACTCAGTGGGAGCCTCATGGACTGGCAGTGGGATCTGAGATGGGCGGGAAGAAAGGATGTTATATGCTGGAGGAGTCTAGGAAGGCTCTAAAACAGTTATCTGGATGGAAATACACTGAGAACAAAAATCCCAGCAAACTTCCTTACATTACCACCATCTGCATTTAGTCTCTGGGAAGATTAAATATTTCAAACACAATGTTCAAACCATGAAACAATAAACATGAATACATTATTTCTATAGGTACTTTTAACCATTTTTTTCCCCTGAAGCGTTTTCTCTCTCAAAAGGAAGCATTTAGCCAAATGTTTCCTTACAATCTCTTCCATTATTTCACCCAAAGAGACATCTTGATAATTTCTTGCTCTGCTTCAGCCCTTCCAGAATCAGAGAGCAAAGGATATCCTGGATATCCTGTATAATTATATACCTGCTTTCCAGGCTGAAGGGCAAGAAATAAGAATAAATTAAGCTTAAATTTAAGCTTAAAGAAATTTAATTTTGCAAGGCACTGAACAGATATCCTTAATTAAGCCCATTAGCGCTTCACAGTTTAGGTAAACAAGTGGTATTTTGTAAACAGGAAGTTTTTCTGCTAAAAAACTGGACTCCTTACTTAGGCAACCAGACTCTTCTCATTGAATCAATAGGAGTTAAACATTTGGCAAATCTTCATAGTAAAGCCACCTATATATGTCACTTTAATGCCATTGCAATAGGCTTTTTTAGAAGCTTAAATATGCTCCAAACCACACTGCAAATATGCACCACATGTGTAACTTATGCCATGATTAGAAATGTCTGGAAACTTTATTTTTTAAAGTGTGTTTTATCAGAAATAAATGGTTTAATAAAAGAACCAATTTCCTCAGAAAGGTTCATATACTTCATAAGAATGCCATTATGGAGATTTTAATGTAATATTCTAAACCACCTAAGTGGAAGAGACTCAAGTTGGAGTAGCCAGCAACCCTAATTTGGATGTGGGACTCAAATCCCTGACCTGCCTAGTTTGGTGCCCATGGTCCCAGGGATTACTTTACTCCCCTGCTTACTGCCACTGCTGTACGGCACTAAGCTGACAGACTGCCCCTGCCTTGTGCTTTTCAAACGTCATTATTTGTCCTCTGAAGGATTCTTCAACTTCTTTTCCTTCAGCTCCTGTGCCAGTGTTTAATGAGAGGCCTCGTGCCTGCGAGAACACCCCTATAAAAAGCCATGGTGCTTCCTGTGTAACAGGACAGAAACATCTGACTGGCTCCAATGTTCACTCAAAGGAGGGGTGTTGTTTAACCCTCTTGAGCCCTCACTCCTCTCACTGCAGCTCTTCCTGCGTTGGCATTAAAGGGTGCAAGGCTGCAGAACGCCAGAAGTGCTGCAGATTAGAGCAGAAGTGCTTGGACAGCATGGGGCAGCTCAGGGAGTGGAACACAAAGAGGTGAAATGGGTCATGTCTGAGGCAGAGCTGAAATGATGTATTACGGTTATGGAAAAGAAGCTGTTTAAACTTCTGTAAGCAATATCACAAAGTCATCCCAGTGTGGAGGACATTCCCAGGGAGGACACAGCAAATCACAGAACACAAGTTCCCAATGAGGAATTTATGAGATTCATGATTTATCTGTCTGCTGATTTAGTATCAGCTGTATTCAAAACCAGATTGAAAAGCCATCAATAGGTTGTAAAGCATTTTTCAATGTTAAGAGTGTGTATAAATTCTAATAATTTGATACATTCCCATTGAAGAGTCCAGCATCTGATTTCTGTGATTGTGAATTACCAGATTGTCTGCATGTAAATAGCATCTGTATCCTTGACAACCAGACTTTATGACTGACTCATTCAGTGAGGTCATGATTCATTGTCAGAGGTATCAAAATTCAGTACTTTCTTTCACAGTACATTTCCTGCCATTAGGTTTGTGCCAAATCATAGTAACTGAGATTTCCTTACAGGCAGGAACAAAGTACTGACCAAGAAGCAAGCAAAAGCAGGGACTAATCCAGCAAAAGCAATACATAAATGAACCTCAGATTGAGACCAATCCCTCAGAAAAAGGAAAAAAATCAGTAAAATGGATAGAGATGCAATTTAATGTGGTCTAAAAAGAGAAAAAGGTGATCAGAATCCTCTTCAGGCAATATGAAATATTCAGCTGCTCCCTAGGCCTTGCATAAATGTGAGCAAAGCAGCAAAGTGTCTGAATGCACATGCACACAGAGATCCCTGAACAGCCCTGGGGGTCCGAGCTTACTTGACACAATTCTGTGTATAAGAGATGACAAATCCTCAACTCCCATGGACTTTGAGGCTAGATGGAATCAAATCAGCACCTTTTCAGTCTGACAGGAGGAATGCATTCTGTTTTGGGTGAAGAATCCTTGACTGGGTCAGCTTTACCTTTTGAATTTAAATCTCTCCGTTCACTTCCTTCTTTCCTATGCTACTCTTCTTTATCCTCCAGTGCAAACTTCAAAATCTGTCTTTCTTTCCCTCTTACCCTCAAGGTTTGTTTTACCTTGTTTCTCATTCCAGTCTTATCATGCAATAAAGAATGTGCCAAATCTGTTGTGTTGTACCATTTATATTAAATGCCATGGAACTGATGAACTCGGGTGATTTTAAGAGTGAAATTTTTAACTTGGAGTAATGACATTTGTTAAGTTTTTGTGAGACTCAAATACCTAACCAGCTGGCTTCTTTACAGAACTAGAATTTTGATTATTTTCATAATGCAAATTCATAACTTTAATTGGTCTATGCCTTTTTTTTTAAAATTGTATGAAGAATTTTAAACAGTGCTGCCTGAGGGTCAGTTCTTTAACTGCTCAGTATGGGAAAAGCTTTATTGAAACCAGGGGGTTTTATGTGCACTAGATAAGACTCTGACCTCTCTTTCAAGGCAAAGAATTTCAGCCCTAATTTAGTATGTAGGGGATAATTTTAGTAGTGTGAATAAGTCCAGTTTAGCTGAAGAAATTGCTTATGTGTCTGCACCCCTTGTTGAGTTAAAATACCTCAGGCCAGAAAATCAGTGGAAAGCACTGCACATCTTACACTTCACTGCCTATGCTGTAATGGAACTGACAGTGTGACACAATATACAGCAACAATGACCAAGCCTGAATTACAGCTGTAAAGATAAATTTGTTAATTGACGAGAAAGAAAGGATTAATTTGTTTTTAAAATACTGTCAAATGCTTACTTGTAGGTGTTACATATGAGTTAGATGTCCCACACCTGAAGCAGATGAGTTAACACAGTCACTGGACTCAGAAGATCAGACATCTGCTCTGAGGTGAGCTCCAGCCTCCAAATCCACTCATAAAGATGACACTTTGGCTGCCTACATCCAGATGTACAGCAAGGTGTACATCTCAATCCCTGAAAGCACCTCACAGTTATCCTGCCTGCCCATCAGTTGCCTTGCCAAGAGGACATCTCCTGTAGATCTGTGTTTTATCTGCCACTCCTACATGGATACTGCAGAGTCCCTATGGTGACTCAAACCATGTTTAGGCAATGGAACCAAACCCTTGATCCTTGTTACCAGCTTCAGTATCTTTTCCTCATGTAAATGGTTGTGTCTTTACCTTGTGCTGAGTCCAATCTGAGTGTCTCAATAATATAAATTAATCTCAGCATCTAATTCACACCAAAATACTGTGATATGTCACAGGTGGGAGGTGTATTTTTCCGAAGTACATCTTTTAGGAAACATTTTCCCTGTTACACATCTTTCTTTTTGTTTCAGGCCCTGCAATCACTGTCAAACATGATTCTCAACATGAATGCAGTACTAAAATCTCTATCAGTACTTTGTTTCAAGCCATAAAACCATGATGCTTTTAAAGTGCCTGTGTTGATCCTGCCCTACAAACAGGTATTATAAACCATTTAGCGACTAGTGTACTGACAGTACAGTGATCTAACTTTAAAAGCTGTCCTTTATGGATCACACCTGAATAGACAGTTGTGAATAATTTATATATGAAATTCAATCAATGATGGCCAGTTTTGACAGGTCATTTAACCCATGTAGAACTTTTGTCTCTTGAAAGCACATCTTTGGCAAGTGTGTTGAGAATGATTGATTTTCTATATTCATCCTGCATCTGGTGTTCATATTGAACACTCCTGCTCTTACTCTACAAATTGCTACAAGGGAAAACTTTGTTAGATTTAGGATGTATGCTATACAAAGAGGGTGGCCAGACTCTGGAACATGGGGCCCAGGGACCATGTGAAACCTCAGTGTTTGGAGACTCGACACTCATCTGTACAAGGTGCTGAGCAGCTGGGTCTATCTATGTTGGTCCTGCATTAAGTGGGGTTTGGATACTCTCCAGAGAGCCCCTGCAACCTCTTCCATAGTTTTGTGCCTTTGGTTTTTTTTTTAAACCTCATTTTCATTCTCATAACTTGAGTCCAAATATGCAAACCTTAACTGAATTCTAAAATCAGTCACTGAAAACTACCTAATATTTACTATGTTCTGATGCCACCAGTCCGCTCTGATGGAATCTACTGCTGCACAATCTTACTCTACACCTGGACAAAGCTCAATCAAGCTTCAATTCTGAACTCTCTGCATGCTACATTTGAATCTCTGAGTTCAGTCTTTCAAAATGGACAGGGCACAACTGATGTTCACTTACCCATATCTATTAAAATTCATCCTGCTTTAATACTCTACTTATTAATAGTGAAAAATGTGCTAATAAACTCACACTATAGCTTCATTTAATTAAATCAATAGGTTTTTAATCAGTCTTCTTTTTTTCAGGACAAAACATGGAAAAATGAGTGGCAACATGACTGGGTAAAGTGTGTGCAAAGGCTAAATATGAAGTGAGCAAGGTCTTTACATTTCTCCTAATGCATTTCTAGCTAGGGTCTGCCCAATCCTCTCTGAATTTCACTCTGTTAAATGGTGTTCAGCAAAGAGTTTCAAGCTTGTCCAGTACAAAAAGGAAAGGTTTTGTATTCTTTGTCTAGGAAGATCTAAGACCTGGCAAAGCAATAAGAATTCAGTAGTAAGCTGCACTGACACAGGTGGCAGGTGTAAAATGTAAGATGCACCTGTAAATGTAAGGCAAAGCACTTCTTTAACAACTTGCCAAACCCCAAAGCAGCATCTATATTTGAATTTTCTAATAGTAGTCAGAATGCACAAAACCGAAGTCACACTTCCTTTCCCCGTTTCAGTGTCTATACTAACAGTATGTGTTAGTTTCCCCCCTACTTAAGGCAGTTCATCTTTCTCTGGCAGCAGTCCTTCATTCTCTGTCCCAGAGGACACCTCCTGTGCAACTTACCTTCAGGTCAGACACATCTCTGTAGCACTGCTCAGAACGGGTGTGATCAGAAAGCTGCACATTCCAGAAACATGGGAGCTGGTAGACAAGGAAGGGATTTTGTTTGATGACTGCATTGAAGATATCCTAGCAGAAAAAAAAACAGAGAAACATTTGGGTATGTTGTTTCTACTGTGTGATGTGATCTCAACTCCTCCCCCAGCTGACTCTCCTTCTCCCCCTCACAGGCAGAAATTCCAATGGTGATGAAAGGTGAAGTCTATAAACCTTTCTCCATAATTCTGTTGCCTTGGAGGGTGATGTTAATCTAAGGGGTGATGTATAGATCCACACAAGAGGAAAAAGCTCTCCTGACACACAGAGCTAAGGCACTCCAGCAAAGTTTTCTAACATTCATCTTGTACTGCTGGCATGAGGTGTGGCTCCTGTTCTAGTCACCAGGGAGAGTAACAGGCAGTAAAGACACAGTTCCTGCTGGCACTGAATACGGCACCACTTTTTAACAAAGGGCAGGAAAGTGAATCTGGCAGCTATGTTGCTTCAAGGTGAATTACTAGACATGACTTTAGGTAGAACTTTATTGTTGCAACAAGTACCACAGGTACTTTATGGAGAAGGCATGGAGGACAGGTTGCAGAGCAGCCTACACCATGAGGGACAGAAAGTCTTGCCATAAGCAATCATTCCGTTGGAGAAGTTAAAAGGACAATCTGAGGGTAATGTATTAGGGGAAGACTCAAGCAGCCCTGCTCTTGAGTCTGTTCTGCAAAATTCTGTCCCATGCAGGTATTAGACAGCAACTCAGGACCTGACTGAAAACACAGTGAAATTGCAAGAATCTTTTAAATGGACCTCAGGATCACCCTGCAAAGATGCTGTACAGAGTGCACATCTCCATGAGCATGCTTCCTTTGTGGTGACTGGTCAGCAGCCAGAGGTAGCTCTGAAGGAGAACAAATATCTAAATATGATGCTGTATTGAGTTAACATGTTCAAGCTGTTGAGCAAGAATTATTGGTTCAAGTCTAGTATTACATTCTGTTTCTAAATTGAGAGTTGGCAAGAAGCACAAATTGAAAAACTGTATTTCTATGTTTAGGCACACTGTTTCTTCTCCAGGCCTCAGCCTCCTATCTGTGGCAGGGAGACAGCAGCACTTTTGTCTTTACAGGGCTATTGTGGCAAGGAGTACATTAAAAGACATCTGGGACTCATCTGCCAGAAACAGTAAAGAAATCTCAGGAGACTCTTAAAACTAAAATCTGATTACACAATAACCAGTGGGAAAAGACACAGTTTATTTGGACTTTTGGTGCCTGGAGGGTTCTGTGTTAAAGAAGGGAGGACAGAAAAAGAAAGCTTAAAAACCCCTTTTGTCCCTCTTATGAATCATCTGAGCAGAGGAGGTAAAAATGTCAGTGCAGTAAGAGGAACCAAACCTTGAGACTAAATCTCCATTCTCTTCCACATTTTGCCCAGAATGATTCAACAGATGGTGACTACAGGCACAACAGCTTTCCCTTGCCTGTCCCCACATCTCATCCCCTCTCCCTTTCTTTCCTTCCTCAACCCATGGCTCAGTGGTTGTGCCCCAGTCCTGCAGTGTCCCACTCACCTGGTCAGCCAGTGAAGTGGACAGCATGCTCATCAGCTCCCGCTCCGCCGTCAGTCTCCACATCTGCTCCCACTTCATCTTCCGCAATTTATCGAGGAGCAGCAAGATCACCCCTGAAGGGAAACACGGGGCAGAGATAAAGGGAACCCATGGTGTCACGTGCCAGCCAAGGCCCACCCTGCCCATGTGCTGATGCACCAGCTAAAACACAACATAAAGGTATCTGACAGACGTGACTGCAACCCTTGAAACTTCTCTGAGGAACAAATTATCAATGCTGGTTACAACCTAGACCTTGAGAGGGCCTGCCATTGAGGCACCAAGTGTGCACAGAACAGGATCCTCAAACTGGAAATTTTAAGTTGGAAGAAAGATGCCTCAACATTCATTGTATTCCTCAGTTGCTTTTTGGCTGGCCAGAATTCCTAGTGTACAAGAAGGGAGAACAGCGGAAACAATGAAGCTGCATTGAAACACCAGCCAAACCTTTCCTACAGTGTCTTAGAAAAATCTGCTTGAAAAATGAATTGGGAAAGGCTCAGATAAGAGTGCTGTCATGGGGAATGAATGCAGACTGAAGGACCACAAAGAAGGAGTACTGATAAACAGCAGGCTGACAGAAACCACCTAGTAAAATCAATGATGGGTTCTGTGTTGTTTCATATCTTCATTAGTGGAGGGAGGAAGTAAACAGAACAGTAATGACATCTGCAAATGACATTTAACAAGAGGCCTTACAAAAGAATATCACGGCAACTGTAGAGAACCATAGCAGCTACACAGAAGAATACGAAATGACAAAAAGCAGGCACAGGGAAAAGCTGCCTCAGGAGTCCAAGTTGATAAAACTAAAAGTAATGAGAAAAAGAAAGGAAATGTTGTCTGAATGCTTAAGAAAAACTCTCCTAAAACCGCTGCAGTGAAATAAACTAAAAATGGCAGACAAACTACTTTATTTCATGAGTCTTTCCAAATCAGACTATACCAGGATTGGAAAATGGACCTGGAAAAGTGCTGCTCTGGATGGGAGAGGACATAGGTGGTTCCAGTTGCTTCCTATATTTAGTTTCTAGGACATGGAAAGTTTCTTTCTAGTAAAACCTGGCACTGCTATGAATAAAAAGAAAATCTCTCCTGGCAGTGCATTTTGTGGCCTATTTTAGTTGTGTTTTCCATTCAGTCCATCTGGTTCCCAAGGATGCTGGAACCCGTGCTGGAGGGATCCCCTTTCATCTTCAGTCAACATTTCTGCTTCCAGCTGTTGGATTGGGAAGGGATGCATTGTCACAACATGCTGCAGTTCATTTATGCCAGTGTGTTTGTCTTCTCTCCAGCATAAGGAAAGCCTGTTTTGGAGCATGTAGTGTGCATGCATGAGCTTCTAAGAGAGTCATTATACATTGTCTGAAATTCTACATCAGTGTGAAACAGGTTCCTTGTGCTGCAGCAATAAACTGGGTGGGAGATCTCCTCTCCAGCAAAGGACTTTTCCAGCTGGCAAGGACAGTCAGCTTTGCAGTGAAATGCAACTGAGAAGGTTCTTTATTGAGAAAAATAAAGAATAATGGTTAGATAACTGTAATAGAATAGTTTTTATAATTCATAGACAATAGGCCGATTTTTCTTAATTTCTCTAAGCCTCCAAGTCTGAGGAAGAAAAGGGGAAATATTTTAATATGTGCAGTATTCTTTTATTTTTTTTTTGACTTCCACTCTTATCCTAGCAGCAGATTATGGCATTGCAGCTAACAAGATTATGCTGTCCTGAGGGGCTATCATGGTAGCAGCTGAGAGTAGAAGAGGCAGATGGAGTGAAAAAACTGGAATATATGTGAAAAAGGATGTACTAAATTATAATGCAATTATGGCTACTGAAATTATTCACAAAGTTTTACTGTTTCACCATCAAAACTAATTTCAATATGATTTCTATTTTAATTCACCTGCAGGCTTGCGTTTAACACCTTTGTACAGTTTCTATTTAGGCTTTTAATTTACTGCTCCCGGAGAATCAAGTTTAAATATTTACTTATTAGTATAAGTGAGAATAAGACATTTCTACTAAGAGGAGATTTTAATACTATTCACTTAGTGTTATTGAGTCCAAAAGCAAAGCAAAAGCATGTGTTTTGAGAACTTTTAAAACAGTTCACACAGAGGAAAAATTACTTTTTTCAGAACAGTGAACTTCAGGTTCTTGTCTTTATTGTTGTGTTGCCAAAAGCAAATATAACAAATGAACTAACTTCAATCTACACAATTAGTTTGCAGGCAAAGTGTCTGAAATAAGGAAAATATTTGCCTCAGGATCTCCTTCCCTCAGAGTCAAATTGAGTGAAATCTCAGACTAAATTCAAGATGACATACTGAATTTAGCTGAACATAAGGGGAAAAGGGACTCGCTCTCATCTGCTGTGCTGGGGGAAGAAGAAACTGGAGGAAAAACAAGAAATGAAACGAATATTTTATTAACATCTGGCCCCAGGCAGCAGGACTTCTGATCTTTGAGAAGTGCAGGATCTTCCTGCCCTAACCTACCTGAGAAAAACAGAAGGAAAGCTTGGCAGCAAACAAAGAAAAAGAGAGAAGTGGCAACCCAAACATCTCATGAGTATTAAACAAATTATGATTAGCCACAGAGCACCCTATTTTCCTTCTCCTGAGGAAATAGTTCAGGCATATCCAGAGATGTAAATATCTCAAAGATCTAGGAGAAAAAGAAAGCTTTATTACTAAATTGGTGGAAAACATCCTAGTCTTGTTATAACTTGAATGGCATTTCTCTCCTGCTGCTTGATGAGATTTTGCTTGAACTACCAAAATTTGACAGATTCTGAACTGCTCAAACAGGCAAACAAACAAGAAAGTAAACAAACAAACAAACAAAGCAGTTTCTCAAAAATGTCATTTAAGGACACACAAAAAACCCAGCTCCAAAACCAAAATAAAAAAACTCCCCCTAAGCACAAAAAAAAAAAAAAAAAAAAAAATTGGTGAATAAATTGAATAAAACAGGACAATAAACCTGAATTAACATATTTGGATTAGAATGTTTCAGTTGGAAAACACTGCAAAATATTTTTGGTACATCTTAAAGCTTAATTTACTTGAAAATAAGTTTAATCTCAAAATTGATACAAATTAAAAATCTTATAGAAAATTATTACAAGATCTGAAAAGGAAAATAAATTTTCTATTTTGGGTCTAGCCAAACTTTTGGAGTCACCTTTTCCATCCTTATCCCTTTTTTTGATTCAATCTAAACCAACTTTTTTGTTCTTATAATGTTTTCACTAATGGTTTCCAGAGATGCTTTAAGGCATGTCAGCAAATTTGTTCTTCTTTTTTGTTTGCTTTTGTTAATCTGCTCCAGAACAAAATATTTTATTTCATTTTTCTGAACAGTAAATTGAAAGTCTGCAGAAAGATCAGCCATTTCCCTTGGAATACTACCAAGCATCCCCACCTCTTGCTTCTGGAACAAAGACAACAGCTCCTCCTGAAATTCAGAGAGGAACATATAGTAGAGCTGGAAGTAATAAACAACATTTTAAGACAAAACAGAATCACTTAGAGATGTTATAGTGAAACTGGACAAGCTTTCAAACTCAATCAATTTATTACAATGGGCCTTTCAAAATGCCTGAAAAAAACACTCAGTGCTGTGGGGGAAGAAAATGTAGCTCCTGAGAAAGAATTTTCTGTAGGATCTTGCCTGCTTCTTTTGGGTGGAACAGGATGCTTTTGTGAGCCTTTGAGGCAATGCCATCTTATATGAGTAGCACCTCAGAATCCATCCCTGTCAGATTTTTAAAAATTCTTCTTGAAATCAGGCCTGCAACACTGAACCAGCTAGACAAATAACAAGTAGATATCATCCTAATATCCAAAACAGACAGGTAAGACACGCTCCAAAATCTATCATAAAGCAACAGTGAGTTTTAAAAAAATTACTGGGATTTTGCCACAGCTAAGCAGCACACCAACACCAAACCACTGAGTCTGAGAGAAATCATGTTAAACAGGCCTGAAATTATGCAGATTTTGCAATAAATATCTGACCCAGACATTGAGGGCAGTAATCTACCATGTTTTGTGAAACAGATTTGGCACCCAAAATTTGAACTCTGTCTTGAGTGCTGTGGAAGAGCCGTGTGGCTCTGCTGTCCTACGAGAGGCTCCATGATAGTGCTGATTGCTGAGTACTCTAGCAAATACTTACAACTTCTTTTCATTCTCATTTATTGTACTTGAACTCAATGGAAACTGTCCCAGTGTGCAGTGTTAGAGATGTGACTATGCCTTTGCTGGTCAGGGCTCCAAGGACCAGTTTTGTTAAGGACTGCATTTGGAATCCACTGAGCCACAGCTCCACACCACTGACTGTGGCCTCTCTTTTCCACCCACGGTATCAAGAGCAAACAGAAAAACCTAAGTATATGGCTGTTAGGGATTCAAACATTAATTTAAAGTTAGAATTCCAAAACAAGCCACTGAACATTTTTTAAAATGTACATCTTTGTGTGGATGAAATTCACAGCACTTATCTCACTTGGTTTATGGACTATCTGTTGCTCATAATTTGACAAGCCATAATATTACTGCAATAAAGCCATATTTTTCTATAGCTTTTAACATGATGTGACTGAAAGGACTGTCATTCTAGCACATTTCTGGAGCATCCTGATACATTATTTAACTATGAATTTCACGCACCAGTCTTTTTTTCTCAAAAAAGCTTTTCACAATCTAAAATACCCAAACTAACAAAAAAACGCGCACGGTGTTCATTGAGAATAAATGACGATCCACATTGGAACTTTTCTCTCAGAAAACTGAACAGGGCTGAGAAGCTGTTTTGAAACAAAGTGTGCGTCCCTCCAGGCACGGTGACAGAATGCAATAGCCCTCGTTTTCTCGGCACATGTATTAAAAGTGAAAGTTGTCATAGAGGGCAATTTGAAATGTTGTGCAGTCACTCTGTTGGGAGGCTGGTTCCTCCTGAAGCATTATAAACATTTTGTTTACACTTCCTGATAACCATTTAATGAAATAGAAAACTTTTACTTTCTTTATTCTCTTTTTCCCAAGTATGCTACTTTTCCTTAGGCCAAATTAAGATGAATGTTTTACTCAAGCATATTTCTAATTTATTATAGAGCTGCTCACTGTAGCTCAGAATGCCCCAGTTTTCTGATTCTTTACTGCTTAGATGCTATTCTTCCTGAGCAATTTGGAAGAAGATAAACATGTTTTCTATCTTCTATTTAATGACTTCCACTTCTGGGGGAATTTCTCTAACTTTCTTTAAGCCCCAAAGCTGCTGCAGAGGGATTTCCTTGACTCCAGAGTCCAGGAGGTCTGGAGGAGAGGAAACATGAGCCATAAGACTTTTTGCAGGTCTATGGAGGAATACCTCTGCTACTTAGAGACCATCCTGCTCAGTAATGCTCTCTCCTTTTATCTCCCAGAGTCTTCTGAGGAGAACTAACAATTCCACAGGCCTTTCAGAGGTCAGCAAAGAAAAATCTCTAGACCTGAAGAAACTGGCCTTCTCTCACACAGGGCATATAAAATACCAAGCAGTAAAAATTCACACACTTAGCAGCCCAAATTGCTGAAAAGATTCACCTAACATGGAAAACAACATGGCTGTAAAATAACAGAAATATTAGAAAAGTAAGAAATGGAAACTAGGGGTTATTCCCAGCTGCTGTACTTGTTTGGGCATCAAGGAAGACATTAAGGATAGTAATGTTTCTCAAAACCCTGTATCTTGAACCTTGTGCAAAGGGTTGTTGGAGACAAAAACCATCTGTGAAGAAGCTCCTTACATGGCTTCTTTTTGTGACCCTTTGAATATATAGCACAGAGAAATTACATTTTAGAGGCAAAAAAGAAATATTCCAGGGAGTTCTCATTTGGTAAACTATGGAAATGGATTCTAAGAAGGGAAAAAACCCTGTAAGAGGCACATCATTGAAATCTCATAAAATGCAAAAGACTGGGAAAGTTCTTGCTGAGCACTTTTACACCTTAAAGAACACATTCTAACCTCAGACCTGCAAAGGGAGAGAGGAGGGAGGTTTCAGCCTTTATACACTGCATCACCATGGCAGTGGCCACAAGAAGTGGAGATCTGTCTCAAGGACATCTCACAGCACTGCCATGCACAAGGATGAGCTGACACATCTCTGCACATCTCTGTGTCTGAAACACATCATGAAGGTGCCAAAAGTGGCCACTAGCTAAAAGATGGCCAGGTACACATTTTTATAAAGTATTTTGAAATGTGAGATTTAAAATGAAAAGTGATATTGGGGGGGAGGGGTGTGAATGTCGAAAATTTTTACAAAGTTTTTAAGAACTTTCCTTCTCTTCAATACTAAAGCTGCAGTAAATTCTTACACACAAGATTAACTGTGGCTTCATTTGCCTGTGTGCTTAGATGGCTTCAACAGAAAAAAAACCTCCTGATTCAATATTTATTTAGGTGATAAAGTCAGAAAGGATAATTTTTCATTCTTGCATAACAGAGGTCATAGGATTTTTCAAAATCAGTTATGGGCCTACTAGAGCATAACTTCTAGAAAAAAAAATCAGTCTTGATTTAAAAATTTACAACAATGGACAGTCTACCACAAACTTTGATAAGTTATTCCAATGCATAATTACCCTGATGCAGGGTGTTTCCCTTATTCTAATTTGAACATCTCTTTGAACCTTCAGTCATTTGATCTTGTTGAACCTTTGCTAAATTGGCAAGCCCTCTATTAAGAAATGTTATTTTCTCCTCTGAATATTAATAACGTAGGATCAAATTATCCTTTGACTTGCTCCCAGATAAGCTCCTGGAGCCATTTTTTCCAAACTTCATGGGAAATTTTCCAGTATTATTGCTGAATTTTGCAAATTTTCGAGTGGTCATTATTGACCTGTGAAGCTTAGCCCTGGACAAGTAGCTAAATCTATATTTTAAAATATATACAGTCCAAGAAGTGATGCCCAGCAGGCAGAGCACCAAAGCCCTGTTTGCTGTGTGTGTGCAGCTGGGGGTGAGCATGCTCTGCTCAGGGCCTGGCTCTGTCCTGAGCACGCCCTGCTGGCCACATCCATCCAGCACAGCACTTGCCTCTGAGGTCTGGTTATGCTCCTTCAGTTGTCAGACAGAATGATTATCCTGTTTGCATTTCTCAGTGTGGATGACATTATGAGAGAGCCATGTCACAGTTTTCTAGACTGGAGTGTTTTTAGCAAGGAACAGAGGGCTGTGTTGTGTGCACTGGAGAATGTCATCAGGGCATGTGAAATATTTAATCTTCCGATGCCACACTTGAGGATTAGAAAGAGGTGCCAAATGGAGTGTAGTCCTATCCATGCTACCTTCCAGAAATACTTCCTGAAGTGAACAATGAAAAAATTACACTAAATTTATTTTTATTTTTAATGAAAGACAGTTTGGTTCCTGAGAAAGACAGGGTACCAACTAATTTCTGTGTCCTGTGGATAAACAGGGAGCCAAGAGTGAAGAATGAACTGGGCAGCTAAGTTACCTGGCAGTGTAGACATCAGGTGTCACAGGAGTAAAAAGCCTCCAATCCATACAAAACAAATGCCTCTCCTGTACTCATACTTGAAATTACTCTATTTGTACATCCAATGATCACACAAAGTATTTTGTCAATCATAACAAACCTGGAGTTCATCCAATTACCCATACTGGGTATGGATGATTGTCATGCATCTCTTAATTCTTCCTGAGCATAGAATTCTTCATGTCAGTGCCTCAAAACACAGAATTGTGAGTGAGTGAGTGAGTGAGTGAGTGAGTGAGTGAGTGAGTGAGTGAGTGAGTGAGTGAGTGAGTGAGTGTCACAACTCTACAAAAAGCCAGAGGACCTGGACTTTGGGTGAGCTGTGCTGAAGAGGAATCACAGAATAATACAGAATGTCCAGGGTTACTGTGTGGGAGGTCCAGTCATTGCATCTCCGTGTGCAGGCATGTTTGGAAAAAGGGATCACACAAAACTGGTTTTTATGGATAAAAACTGAGGAGGTTTGTTGAAATTTGCTGGCTATTTACCCCATTGAAAGCAAGTACATCTTCCAAAAGTAATTTATCTTAGACTCTCCACCAAAGAACCACCCACCTTTAAAAGAAAAAATAATCTGTTTCTTAATCCTTAGCTCTTGAAAATCAGCCTAAGTCTCTTTAATGCAAGAGTCAGGCATTTATATCAGATCTGGATCTTATCCATGATACTTATCTATGTTTTACTCTTCCACAGAAAGCAGCAAAAAGTGAATGGTAACAGGGACCATTGCCTTAAATTATGTTTGGCTTTTTGGTTTTGATCCTCTCAAAGGCATCATATTCAATCAGGGTCAAAATACCAACAATTTTACAAGGTTTCCACCTGGGACTATGTGAAGAGGAAAAATGCACCCTGCACAGGTGCTAATTATTTTGGCTGGCTTTTAATCTTAACAGTATTTGCCTTATACTTTCCATCGTGGTGGAGAAGAGCTTGCAAAAGCAGTTTCTAATATTAAGAGTAGTCCACAAGGCTAATTGTAACAATGGGCACAGTGAGCAAGAACCTGTCAGCTTTTCTGGGTCTGGTGTTCACTCAACACCTGACCAACAAAGGAGGAGATGTGGTTCAGGGCTGAACGACTGGAAAGGTATTTCTTTCTATTAGGATGACAAAGAGGTTTGGAGTTTCATATTCAGGAAAAAGCAGAAAACTTCCCTCTGCCTTCCCCCCCTCCCCTTAATGGGCAGTTTTATTGACTGAGTGAGATTCAGGAGGAATAGAACATTCTAAGAAATGGATTAGAGGAATGAAAACAGCAGCACACAATGAACAAGCCTGGAAATTAACTACAGTATTTAAAAAAAAAAGCCCAGGAAACATAATCCTTCCTGCACAACCACTTATTTTCTAGTAACAGAGAGAAGGATTAGGTTCCCAACAGAAATACAGGGATTTGCTTAAGGAGCTGTTTATCATGCTCATATAACCAAACTGAGGTACAGTTTGGGTAAGGAGATTGCAAAGTTGGACTGCCAAGCTTGGAGGGTTGTGTTCAGCAATAAAACACCCAGGTGGTGGCCAGGTACAGGGGGTATTCCACAGGAGTTGGTACTGAGCCTGATACTGTTGAGCATTCAGAATAATGATCTGGAAATGGAACAGAATGTGTCCTAGGCAATGTAACACATGACACCACATGGTGGGCTGTGGCCCAATTCCCTGGGGATGGGCAGCTACACAGGGTCCTTGACTGGGCAAGTGGGTAAGAGAAAGCTCCTGAAATTCAACAGAAAGTCCTGAAAAGGACTATTTCTGAATGGAGAGTACATGCTGGGGGCCAGGTGGATAGAAAGGAGATTTCCAGGAGAAGTTCTAAGGGATTGGGTGGACAGCAAGTTGAACATGAGCCAGCAGTGCGACCTTGGGGCAATATTCCATGTGCTGAGCTAGATCAGCCCTCAGGTCATGGGAGGTGATACCACTCTCGGCTCAGCACTTTTAAGACCACATGTGAAGCACTGTTTTGGATTCCTCAGTCAAATAAATACCCTGATACACTGAAGTAAATCCATCAGAGAGCAACTCAAATGGTCATAGGCCTGGCACTCATAAGGATAAGCTGGGAGAACTGGCCTTCTTCAGCCTGGGGAAGAGAAGACTGAGGGATCTCCTGCTGCTTTCTAAAACTACTTAATGGAACAATAATTTTCTAACAGATGCACAGAGACAGAATGAGAGATAACAGTCACATACTGCAGGAAAAGAAAATCTAATTACATAATATGAATTTTTACTTTTATTTTTCACTGAATAGAAAAATAGTGGCTGAATGCAGGAACAGGCTGCTCTGAGAGGTATCCATGAAGACACTTGAAACTCAGATGGAAAAGGCCCATAGCAACCTGAGCTGATTTTCAATGGGAAGAGGGCCAAAAGACTTTGGGAGATCTTTTCTGATCTAAATTGCCTATAATTCAACAATTCTACTTGGGGAAAACTTCTCTTTTCACTGTCTGTGACTTTCTTGAGTACAACTGTATAGAGATGATCTGCATATAGAGTGTACTGCAGCACTCCTGTCCTCCCCTGAGCTCACTTTGACAAAGACTGGGCAGAAGGGAAGGCAGAGGAGCTACAGCATGAACAATTAAAGCCAGGACATGGCTGAACATAAAGACAAGACAATGAGGAAAGGCAAGAAATGAGCTGCTTCTTCTGAGATTTGTGTGTAATCCACAAGATTTGCAGATTCTTCTCTTTTAAAGTCTCTTGGTATTTTTTTAAAGGGGAAAGGTTTGTCCTGAACTTAGTTTGCCCAAACACAAAATGCTAGGTTGCCCTAGCACCCAAGAGATCCTAACAGGATCCAACTATGACCAAATCCAACTGGTTTTGTTGGCACTCTTATTAGTGGGAATGACTTTGACACGGGGTAGACAGACATCTTAGTCTCTCTGCTCCTTTCTGTGACAGGCACCAAGCTCCCTATTAAGAGTCCAAAGATGGAGTCCAACTGTGATGCCTCTTTTCTTTGTTTCGGGACTGTGGCTAAAACTGCTGTCTCTGTCTCTACAGAAAGGAACTGTCTTTCCACAATCACTTTTATGAGCACAATGAGAACCTGGAAAGTGAACTTGCACTTCAGAAGAAAACGTACTGGTTTTACTATCACTATGCATTTGTCTGGGCTTCTCCCATCATATAATAGAAGGTTTTGTTCTCAGTGTAGACACCTCAATGCCTTTACTAAGCTTTTATGTGCAAGTCTTTCATCCAAATTTAACCTGCTAATCATTGTCCCTCTACAATAAAGAGGGCACTTCAGACTGCTGGACAACATAATTACTGATCAAGGTATGTATGTTCACATAAAGAACTGCCTTAATCAAGCTAAAAATAAAACACTTCAAAATGATTTTTTAAATCATTACATGGGAATGCTACATCTAAATGCTACATCTGATTTATGTACATTACATGGAGAACTTTACAGTATGGACCCAGGTCAGATCAATAAAACTCCCAAAATGAAGACAGTTTAATCAACTAAAAAGAGATAGATTTTATTTACTCCAATACAACTAGAATCTGTTATAGACTGTCTAAATGCCATCTTTTTTAATCACATGTTTCCAACAAGATAAATGTTTTCAGTGTTTCAAAACAAGTCTGGTGGTGTTTTTTAAAAACAGTTTTTGCAGGGGCTGAGACATGAAATTGCTAAGGGGTAGAGGAGGTATCTGAGAGAATGCCATGAACAGTAGACTAAGTCAGCCACAGTAATGCCTTTACTACGTGGATAGGCCTCTCAAACTAGAGACCTCATTTTCAAAATCAAAGACATATTGACCCTCATTTCAGAAATGTCAAACATGCTGTAAACAAGTTCTCAGTACATCACATGCTTTAGAAAGTGCATGAGAAAGACCTGAAATGAAGCTATTCTTTGAGGATAGTCGGCTTTAAGATAGCTTATTTTTAAGTGCAAGCTACAGATTATAGACAACAAAGATAGGCATGTGGTCATCAGAAAGCAGAATTATTGCTTTAGCTTCCCACCTTTGACACAAACAGACTGATCTTTCCTGTTGAGACTAAAAGCAAGGAGAGGCTGGCATTCCTAAAGTGCTACCTGGACAATGTGCACAGTATTTGTACTTCAAAGGCACCTTCACATGTATAAAGCTCATGTGTATCACCATGCTTTGCACTGAGAACAGTATGTACTGAGTAAACTCATGGTGTCTTAAAGGAAGAAAAATCTAATCCAAAAAACTGGCACAGTGTGAACCTAGGTAGATGAAGAAAGTGCTGCTTTTTGACTTGTCATGAGTGCTGGACACTGGTTTTTTAATCATTAAAATACATTTTTCATCTGTTTGCAAAGGCTCCAAAGATACTTTGACCCAACCCTAGTGACAGCTCTTCTATTACCAAACATGACTTATATTCCAATTAATGGCAGACAGGAATATTGCAATGGCTTTAGAGGGGGCATGGCTAAGCTTGGTCAGGCCACCATGGTGGGTTTAAAAGGTTCTATAAACCATGACTTTTCTGACTTCTTCATTCACTGAAACAATTTGACAACATCCTCCTCTCTCAAGCAGCCAACATACTTGAGTACAATTATCACAATGTCATGAGCAGAAGCCTGTGGAGCTTGGTGGAAAGCTGCTACCAGGTTTCTGGAGCAGGACCACAGGCAGTGCCATGACTACCAACAGCCCACTCTGCACTGCTTCCCAGTCATTTGTTTTCTGCACTGAAGATGCACAGCATCATCATGAAGGAGCACAAGATGTGATCCAGGCTTATTTCATATAAACAGTCTGTTCTATGCTTGTCTTTCATCATTCAAATTTGTTAAATATAATACAAAAATGACGTAACACATGCTTTCAATTTCCAATTCCACTTCCACAGGTCCTTTTTTTCAGGGAAACAATAAGGGAGCGAGATTAATTCTAGCACTCTTCCAGTCATTACAAACACAAGAGTAATAAGGCACAGTACACATGTAGACTAGTAATTGTTAGGTGCTAGCCATTCCCTTCTGTTCCCAATCCACAAATCTGGTAATGTCACATTTCTCAGTGTGGGAGTATGAATTCTCAGCTCAAGCTGTTGAGACACCTCCTTATAGTTTCTGGTGGCTTCACTGAGCCAGTGCATTTCAGTTGAGCCTCAAATCTTCAGTATGGGCTTCTGTAGTCGAGGAGTCTGAAATCCCCAGGGCCAAAGTTTTTTAAAATTACCCCCAGCACTCAAATTATAAATTTATCCCAAAGCTCCATTTGGCAGGCATGGGGTCCATTCTCAGCTGATGGAAGTTGGCTCTGCTGCACTAAAGCCAGAGAAGTCAGGGGTGAATCACCCCCCTGAAGGAGTGGTCAGAAGCCTTAACAGTCACCAGAGACTGCTTTTAAAAGCTATTGTCCACCATGATGGAAAGTATAAGACAGATAAAAAGTACTAAAAAAAATACTAAAAGCTTTTATGTTTAGAATTTCTTTTATAAGATACTTTTCTGAGGACTAAGATGACTGTTACTTCCGAAATGAACGTCAAACTATACAGGGCAACTCTGAAGCTGTCAGTTTAACATCTGTACAAAGAAAAATCATAGTGTAGCAATACTTTCAAAAGCACAGTTTAGTCAGTGAAAGATAATATAGTTACATAGCAAGAAATTGTGCTTGAATTAGTGTATGAGGAATCTCGAAGAGTTAACTCAGCGCAGACAATCAGCATGGAGTGGATAATACATTAATAGGGCATTTGATTAAGCAGCTTACTGAGTGTTTGCCAGTAGAGTACAGAAAAAAACTTGGAAACCTTTGTGGTACAGAGGGAATTGTGTTTAAAATGCTTGAGAAAGAGAATGTTACCACAAATAAGGAGTGGTTATAACTAAGAACACCTTAAACACTAATTAAATCATATGACTTTGGGTTTGGTCTGGTTTTTCAACAATTATATTATCATCGACTAAAGTATGACTTGGATTATCTGCCTGTGCAAATGAGGAATAATGAAAAACAGCCAAATAAGATCTTTCCTTGAAAATCTGTGCTGGCTGTCAGGAGATCTGTCCTGGGCATATAAGGAGGAGAGGAGTGCAAACGCTTACTGGGTTTAAAGAACCAGCGAAGAAGGAACAAACACATCCCTGCCTTTAATACACCTGCCTTCTGGGACTCTCCCAACCTATATGCTGTCCAGAGAGGCTCAGGCATAGAAAGATAAGAGTGAAAGAGAAATTATCTTCAGAAACTGTGAGGAGCAGTAGAACACTTTTGACTTTGGGAGGTGCTTCAAAATCAAATCTGCCAGGGTTAGGTCTGGCTGAAGAGGCTCACATAAAAATCTCTTTTCCTAGGATTGTATCCTAGGTCTGTAGTAAATACTCTCCCAAGAGCAAGAGCAAAGTCTGTCTGAGAGCCTCCCCATGATCCAGCTCTGTTTAGCTCATTAATGTTTCAGGGGTTTGGGGGCCCTTTCGGAGTTCCTAAGTACAGCTCTAGGCACTGATTTCCATGCCTTCCCCCTCCTGGACTGCTGCCTTCATGAATGTTTTGCTTAGAGATACTGCCCCTCTTTTTGGAGTCCCCCTGCTTCAGTTTTCTGAATCCTCCTTGGCCACACCATTGTGTTCAGTGTCAATTATTTTTATTTACTGAACTCATTACACAAGACCCAGTCTCACCTGAGAAATGTATACCTCCAGTCTCTGCTGGATTACTGAGGCAAACAATTAATTCAATCAAGGAATTTATATTAAAGGGTGCTGATTCTGTCAATAACCTCGTTTCCTACTTCTCAGAGGTTGCACTGTTTCACTCAGTGACCTCTTGTTCCACATCCTTGAAAAAACAACATTCCACTTCTTATGATCACTTGTCAATCTTCCATACATTATCTACCTTCTGGTTTTCTTTCTAAAAAAAGAGTTTTTATAACTACAAGGTAAGTTGTGTGAAGAAAGAAATTGTGAGGAAAATAAAATCTTGTGCAGGATTATGGGATTTTGCATGGCTTGATAGGTATGTATTAATACAAGAATAAACACATGCAGTGTATGTGAAGGACTGAAGATATTTGATTATTTTTGCTTTCAGTGTTAGGTTTATGTGATATACTGACATTTGGTATTCCTATAAACCATTTGGACGAGTAAGTTAAGACAACATAAGTTAAAACCTTACAGATTTTTTTCAACATTAGCATTTTAGATATATGTATTTTATACTACCCACCATACATTACTGCATTATTCTGATCTCATGTGATTGTGCCAGATTCTCTCTGCCAGCATTGAAATGGCAGAAAGGAAAAAGCAAAAATATAGCAGAAAGAAGGTAGCTATAGAAGGTGGTCATTTCTCAGTAGAACAAAAGATACTGCTTTGTGGTGTAACAGTGAACTGAATTGACATCAACAAGTTGAACTGTGTATAACACAAGCTTTCAGATTTCAGGAAAAATCCATGAAACTTATCTCTGTCTCATGCTTTGAGGGGGCTGGGGAACAGGGGTGGGCAGACCTAGCCTTTCTATTTGCAATTCTGGCAAAGACGAGTTAGGAAACAAACCTATTCTGCCAAGATCTTGTTTCCACACCAATCTGTGTTCTGTTAGGCTATTCTTTTGAACATTTCCAGAGAACAGAGATGCTCTGCAGAGGCTAAACTACACATTCACAAAAACTAGTGGGTTTCCCACAAATATACATAAGAATATAGAAATACAGATGACCCAACCACACAACTTGTTCAATCCTTTTTCTAGTTAGTCTGTTTAATTTAATCCAATCTATTTCTGTGAAGCAAAATCACTTTTATGGTGAGTAATTTCCTGATAGTTCAGGGATATTTAAATGGACTCATCTGTTCCAAATGGAGGCTTCACCATCTGTTCTGCCCTTTTATTACAAAGAGAGAGAGAACCGAACTCACTGCATCAGCATTTAAGGGCCCGCAATGAAATGATTTAGGTGTATGTGTGTGTTCTGTATGCACCTGGTATGTTTTCTCACATACCAAACACAAATCAGTGGGAAGACCTGTCTCTTGTAACCTAATAAATTCTCTGATCTAGTGCCTTTATTCCTTTCTCATGGCAGCAGAAACTGAAGGCCAGTAGCTTGCATTTTATTAGGGCAATTATGACCCAGTTGGTGTCCTGCAGGGGTTATTTGGCTCACATTTTGTGATACCATTTATTTCTCTACATAAAACTATCAACTCCTATTCATTCCCTCTTGCTGGGCCTATATACAAGTCACAAGTCATTGGGGACAGAAATCTTGTAGGAGATGCGCTGAGGACCTGTCAGATTGCTGAAAAGCTCTGTTTCTCCCCAAGAATGTCACACAATCTTTTCTAACACCATTTAGAGAAGACCAGAAATTCCAAAATGCATTACATTGCATCATTTTTCCTTTTCAGAAAGATAATTTTAGCTGTAGCTTAGGAAGGGAGGTGCCAGTTACTGAATCTCATATCTCTGTACCAGGAGACTGACTGCAGGTGTTAATTCAAAGCAAACCCTCAGGTCCTACCTGTGTTGTAGCCTCTCCCAAGCGCTGGCCAGGGCCGATGGTTCTTCCAGAGATTGCCCAAATACCAATCACTCTGGTTCTCCACCAAGCCAAGAACTTGCTGCCCTGGAAAATGAGCAAATTGCAAGAATATCATAAGATATAAGACAGTCAATAAATGGAAAAAACACAGGAAATCTGGAGAGGGACAACCAGTGGAAGGAGAAGGCAGAAGATGGGGTGCTGCCTTCCTTCCTTCCATGCCTTCAGAAGAAGCCAGCCTATGTAACAGACAAGCAGGCCTGGGACAGAAATTCAGCATGGCTCATTTCTTCCCTGGCTAGCCTGAGTAATTAAACACTGTGGGAAACCTCTGTCACGCTGACAGAAATATGTCATCCAGACAAATCTGAATGCTGCTTGATTTTAGAATACAATGATGGAGAATCCTCCTAGTGAGAATTAAGTGTTGGTAAAATGATCATCTAATATGAAGATCTGTTCATACTCTGATGGAGATAACATAATTGAAGAACAAGGCTCAATGTCACAAAGAGTGACTGAGAAAAAAGTGACCCTTTTGCTTCAAAAAATACTGGATTTGAAAAGTTTACCTACATAAGAAAGCTGCACTATTTTAATTTAAGAGAGTAATTTAGAAGTCATTTGGGTGAGCCTGTGTAGAATGCTGCATAGAAATTATGACTTCAGTTTTATTTCAGTTTATCTTGCATTGATTAGCAGCTGGCTTCAGCTAGAGTAAAATGTATTTTAAATCAAATGTGTCTAGAAGGTTTGCACTGCTTAAAAATCAACCGAGAAATGAATGTTTGTATAGATAAGGACTTAATTATGTATCCTAAAATGTGGTGTATAAAATGTAAATAAGAGAAGTGATTGAAAGGATGCTGTGGTAATGGAGGATGGAGGGAAGGGGAGAACTGCATTTGAATCTAGTCAGAGAAAGTAAAAGGAATGGTGCTTTGAAAGAGGGACATGCTCAGTGAGGGCACTGAGACTAGTACTGGAAATTATTTTGCAATCTTTTGAGAAAGCAATTAAGCATCATGCTTTGAAGGCTCGTTTTCAAATCCCAGCTATGCTTGTAAAATTGTGTGCATTGTCACAGCAGTGCACTGCAAGCCTGAAATGACCATTGTATGTTGCTTACATAAAACCACGGCTATTTCAGTATGGTCCAACACAAAGGTCGGGCTGAGAACGAGACACAGAGACAGATATGATTAACTCAATTTTATAATTGGCTTGAAAGGTGATTGCAATACACTCTCCTGTGGTATCTGCAATTCAGTGGAATGTCAGTAACCTCAATGTGTCTTGAATGCTGTCTCAAAGAGTGTAAGCAGCAGTGATTGGCCAATGCATATAAAAAAACAAGCCAGAGCACTAGGAAATTTTTCAAGAAGTGAATGGAAATCAATCTAAAAATAACTTTGAGAGATTAACAAATCCACTCCACACCACTCTAGCATCATCCTAATGACAACATGACACTCCTCACCTTATTTTCCAGTGATGTATCTCCTATTCCCTTACATATTTATTATACAGTATATACAATTTTTCATGTTATATCCCATAAATAAATTTTTAAGAAGGTGGAAAAGCTAGGAGAGAGCAAAAGCATCATATCAAACCCATTGGTACTACTGAAAACTGGTAATACTAACTAGATACTAGAGCGCAATGCACAAGCAAGTGAAGGAAATTACAAGCCAGAGGCAAACACATCCTAAGCAGATCTGTTCATACAGATAAATGACAGCATCTCTCAACCTGTGAGACACATGGGACGCACTGGACAGCACATCAGACTTCACAAGCCACATACTGTGAGGAAATATGAAAGGGATCTCAACTGGCTGAAAGGAGCCTAAGGCAAAAAGAGGCCAAAGGACACAATTTAAGCCAACACTTGCTGACTCCCAGCTGGAAGTCTGCCTGTTTATAGCCACTCCCTTACAGCCGAAGTAGAATAAATCAAGATAAGAAACACTGGCTAATAAGGGATGAGGAGAAATAAAAAAAACCAACACAATAGAAAATGCAGGTGCAGCTGGGCTGGAATGGGTTGGCATAGTAGGCAGGAAGAGACTGACCCTATCCATAATCTAATAGCACATTTCACAACCCAGCAGTCCACAGATCCTTCTCAGGATAGTACAGCTACCAGCAAAAGAAATGTCAGAATTCCATTTGCAAGAAGCAGATACCAAACTTCTTTACCACGGAGCATCAATCTGCTTTCATTACTTTAGCCTCATGGATTTCCCAACATGCTACAGACTTCAGCCTTTAAACCAATGGATAAGGAAAAATGAACAAACCTTAATGCTTGTCAATGGTTTTCATTTCCCATGTACCAGCCCAAAATCTCAGTTCCAGTAATTTACCCCTGAAATACTTTTTTCTCAATTATTATTTCTCATGCCAAGATAAACTAAAAAAGGTTTAGGAAATTATGTTGGCATGTATTTACTGTAGCTGTATAATTTCTTTCTGTATTTTCCCTTTATTTTTGATGACACCAGAAAAAAAACTCACTTTCACCAGTAATCCTTGAGGTTTCATATGGGACACAGATGAAGGCAGAAATAAACATCATGTAAGCTTTAAGGCTCAGATACATGGATCAGATAATGTAACTTAGTGTGTATCAACTGAGCTGGAAAAACTGCCTGTACATGCCCTCTTAGCTTGTCACAGACACACAGTAAAATGTATGAGCTAACATGCTCTGGTGTGCTCTTGCAATGGCCTGGCAATGTGCACACGTTCACACACTGTCCTAGAGTAGAGCATTATGCAACTTGTCAGGCTGTTGTAACTCTTACTGGTGCATAAAAGCCTATTAGGCAGATGTGATAGCTTGTCTCCCAAGCCACCTTGGAGAAAATTATGGAGATATGCTTTCCATCTCCTCTAGTTATATTTCTATTTTCTCTAGGCTGGAATAGTGTTGCTGTCTTGCTAAAGAATATATTTTATTTCCCTTTACATTGTCTCTGTGATCTTGATTTAAGGCAGAAGTAATCCAGAAAATAGAACTTCAGCTGCATAGTAAATATTAATGTTTCCAAAAAGGTTTTCATTCTGAATCAATACAGAAAAAAAGAAAATCAGAAATATTTTCTGGAAGACATTCCCAAATATTTTGATCTGAAGATATAAAAATAACATCTAAGAATGTACAATCATCCTCATGTTACATATAATACAGATGCATAATATATACTCTATAGACTACATTATTCCATGTATCTCAAAGTTCAAACAAAAAAAAATCCCAAGTTGTGTCCTTCCAATTGCAACCAACTAAAAATTCACTCAAAAGCTTTCACTCAGTGTTTTAAGGCAATTTTGTTCTTTAAAGAATCATTGTAAGAATATCTGTCTAGTACCAGCTATTTCATTTAGTTATTTACTTTTTCAAGTGCATCACAAAGTTGCAGACATGAAGGCACGTTGAACAGCTCTCTGACCAAAACCAGCCTGTCCCTCTGCCACCCTTTGTGCCTCCCCTGCAAGGTGCTCACAGTTCTGCAGGAAATATCACCAGGTTCACTCCACCTCTGATCATACATCAGTCTGAATTCAGCCTTTCTGGGCAACATAGACCAGAGTTCCCTCCCAGCACGGCCTTTTGGAAAAGGCAAGCATAAAGGAGTTATGTGAGCTATTCTTCCAGCAGATGAGAACACGGTGTCTGCTGTAATGGATTTGAACCTTTCAGCATTCTGAGCTGCTGGTTTCTTCTTCCTAAGAGTTATTATAATAAAATACCACAACTAACAGCAAAAGCTCTATCATTTTCTGTGCTGGTCCTGCAGTTATGATTAAGTGCACTCCTCTCACTCTCTGTTACTCCAGGCACAAGTTAGCTTATGAAAATTAAGCTGTCTTTCTTACTTCTTCATACATCACCACTAACAGCCAGACAAGAGAAAACAAGGCTATGATTCTGGCATGACCACTGTGAAAAATTACCAGGCAGGCAGAATTACAGCTGGATTGCTGGGAGTGGGGCTGTGTGCTGCCTGGCTGTGGGTTGAGACTTCTCCAGAAAGCAGCTGCAGCTACAGCATTTTGCACAGAACAGCTGCCTGACAGCTCCCTCACCATGAGAAGCTTGGTTGTTGCTGGGAAGAGGTTTCCATGGAAAAACAGACACTTCTGAAGCTGACAACTCAGTGCCATTAATTCTGCTTTTGCTTCACAGATTTTTGGTGGCTAATGGAGGGGAAAGCATTATGCTGTAACTCAGACACTGAAGGGGACTCCAGACCTTAATTCAGCTCCCAGCTGTGACACCGATTTCTTGGGTGACACTGAACAGCCTCAATTCTCCCTTAAAAAAACTTTACCCCTCTTCCATTTTGCCGGTCTCACAGGTTGCAAATGTAACTCCTCAGAGTTAGTAAGTGTATGCTACTTTCTACAGGAAGGGTAAGAGCAGCAGCACGTGGCCAGGCTGAAGCTCCATCCAGCACGGAGCTGTCTCCAGCAGCAGGGAGGAGCAGCTGTGCAACACGGAGCACAACAGTGCAGCTGCATGGTGCCTCTTCTTAATAAGGGTCCTCTGCACACAGTCACTCATGGCACATGACACAGCTGAAGGAGTATCAGCTATTTTCCATGTTGGGTCTGGTATCTGCTGCTTTTTCTTGGTGCCAGTCTCGGTGCCTGTGAACAATATTTTCCTTTTCTACCCTATTTTTTCCCTATTTTTTCCTATTTTTAGAGGACTTCATCTTCTTTACAGTCTATGGTACACAGGACCTTAACCTGAGCTCTTGCATTGATGTATTTTGCTATAAAAAAACAATAAAAATAGTAGTAAAAGATTACAGTTATTACAGGTACTTTCAACATCTTCCTTAGTGGAAGTTTTGTTTTTCTTTTAAACCTATAGTGGCTTTCACATGACTCCACTGCAATTAAAGTAAGAGCACTGGACCTACTCCTAATACTTGAGTGTGAATTGCACTCTCTCAGGACATCAGACTGTTTCCAGAAAGGGGAAAATAAGAAGGCAAAAATAAAGGGGAAGGAAGGGCTGGAGTGTCACCTGATTTCCCATGGCCAAAGGATGAGCTGGTATCACTGAAAAGATTCAGCTCACTTCTCCTGGTTGTTGGATTTGCAGGGTTTAGTTGTATTTGGTAGAAGCCTTCAAAGTTAAAATCAAGTGCAAAGTAGTTTTCAGCCTCTAAAAACATAAGTAAGAAATTTCTACACTGCAGAGACTCTTGAAGTAGAACAGAGCAGAACTCTGTCTTGCTACTTCTAACTACTCTAACAGTCATGGTTTAGAAAATTAGGAATTTAATACAGACATGAATGCTGGAGCTACAGCCAGATACTGCCAGAGCAGTGCAGGTCTTCGGTGTAAGCTGAAAGAGAGGAGAAGCACTCCACAAAAATTTAAGATTCAAGCTTGGCAGGATTCAGAACTGCAGCATTCTGCTCCCAAAATGAGACATAGAAATAGAGAATAAAAAACTGACAGAAGGGAAAAGGGGAAAACTTACATCTTCGCAATGCTGGAAATATTCTAAATTGGCCAGTACCAAGCCTGATGAACACTGTCAGGACTAGCTGAATCTATACTGGTTGAATCTATACTGGTGCAATAAAGCAGAGTTATTTTCTGCATGATTCAGAGTTAAAATCTTTGATTAATGCCCTTTGTTTCTTTTCTGCTTCTCCTGATTTCTTTTTCTTTAGCCTTTAAACACCTGCCTAACAAACCCTTCTTTTCTGAAATGTGTGAGGCCACATCCTTAGCTGGTATAAATCAGCATGATTTCAATGAAATTAGTGTACTTGAGCTGACCAATAGCAATTGAATGTGTTGCAGTGCATATTAAATCTTGCCTGAGTGACCCTTTCTTGATGGCCTTCCTGCCCCTGACCATATATTGGTTCATACAAAATAAGTGGCTTCCACAATATTTCACTTCTCCAGCCACATCTCTCATCCACCTCTTCAGATCACTGTCAAGCTCAAGTTCTTCATCCTCACTATCACTGCCCTTTGCAATTCTTGCACTGTCTATATAAATGCATGTTTTTTTCCTGCTCCCAGGCTCATTTCTCTCTTCAACTGCCATGTCCTCTCTCATTCTTAAAAGAGACTCTGTCTTCTCATTCAACAAATGCCCTGACTTACCTCTGAAAATTTATGTCAAGCACAAAATCCCTCAGGACTTTCCTCCAAAATTTTCTTTAGAAATTTTACCATGAGTCCAATGTATAATACACACATAAAATTTTGTGGGTGCTCTATAACACAAGTGTGCCAGACCCTAAAAACACAGTCTGACACGGTTTCATACACTTGTATGGTACAGGATACACTGTGTTCAGCAGAACCGAATGCTTTAACCTCTGCTGTGCATTTATTTCAGAGGTGTGCAAACATAAGACAGACATATGCATTACATTTGTATGCACATATTCACATGCACATACATAAATACATGCATAAATATGTGCAGATAAGTGTGTGCAAATATATAGTCTCTGCTGTGAGACTATATTATTACACATGGAAATGTGAAGTTTCACGGAAAAATGCCTCCTGCAAAAGTTAAACTTTTTTGCTTGATATCTCATTTGCATTTAGTACATTGCTGTCCCCCAGCAACCATTTCTCCTTCTTAGTGGACTAAATAGTCATGGAGAGAAACTGCACGGACAGTTATTAAGGGCCAGGTTGGATGAGAAGGTGGCCAAGGAGAAACTCACTGAAGGTACAGCAGGACTGGCTCAGAAGGGGAGAGGATGGCTCCACAGGAGCACCATGTGCACAGTACACTGGTGCCAGGAGAAGAAGAGAGTGAATACCTGCTAAGAATGGATGGTAGACAAGGCAGATTTAGATACAATAAATCAAGGGCAGAGAAAGTCAAGATGAGCCAGGTTGACTCAATGGAAGAGAAAAGAGCAAGTGAAAGGAATAAAGGCAAACTCTGGCAAGGCAGAAACAAGGATGTAAAGCAATGTTATCAGCTGACTTCTGGGATGTACTCAGAGATGGTGAGGTGACAAGCACAAAAGAAGGTAAAGCAAATCAGACTGGAGAAGAAAAACAACTTGGCAGGAGTCTATACAGAGAGAAACATGACAAATATTTTCTATGTGGTAGGAAGGAGGATTCAAAAGGCATACATAAAAGGTGATCAAGAGGATGAAGCATACAGAACTGGATTGAGAAAGGTTGGGGTGAAGACCTAGATCTGATTCATCTTCATAAGGAAAGATGAAAGAATGAAATCAATCAAGAGAAGAAAATATATTGGGTTTCTGCTCATCTTCTAGTGTCCTCCAAGGAGCTTGTTAGAAAAATTAAGAGGACAGTGAGAAGTCCAGCAAACCCCAGCAAAGCTAGTAAATCTGTCATTAATGTTTACAGCACTTTCATCTGCAGAATTTCAGTGAAATGGATTCTCAGCAGCTGAGTACAAGAGGGTAAGCATAGGAAAAAAGCCTTTCATTTTGCAACAAAACTTTGTTGAGGTTTTCTGCAGTCCCTTCCAACGTGGACCCATTCTGTGACATGCCCAACTCATTGCCATGAAATGTGCTCTGGAATGGAGTCTGGAGAAGAATGAAATGGTTGTGCAATTGTAAGCTTGAGCAGAAGAGAGGCCCATACCAGCTAAACGAGCTGCTGAGCCAGTCCTTCCTCACTCTGTTTTTATGTTACTGTTTATGGTACAAATAGTCCCAGCAGTAAAACTGCTTCTAATTAACAATAGATACCTAACAAGCAATAGGAGACGTCACACAAACCATTTCCAGCTGGTAAATACTTTGATAACCAGGCTGCAAGAGGTCAGCAAGTTGTACCCACTGCTCCGACTACACACCTTACTTTTTTTACTAACACTAATGGCTTTTCCTTTATCATGGTCTCCTTCTAAATTTTTTATTTATTCAATGTAAAACTCCACACTCTTGTAAAATTGAAAACTTCTTTCTCTGAAAGCAGCAAAACATCCTTGTGAACAAAGTCAATTCAAATCCACCCCTTCTAATATTCAGGCACTGATTTGAGAGAAAGGGTCCAGAGTTTCAGGAATAGGCAAGGTTTTAAAACCACTGCTTGAATTTGGGCTATGAAGGAATAAGCGATCACTGAACAAAAAAGGCTTTCTTTTTTGTTTTTGCTGCCAAAGATAATGCAATAAAACTGTGAAGAGCAGGAAAGTAACTATCCATGCACTATGACTCCGCCTGTCTTAAGTGCATCAATTTTATAAAGAGGATAAGGTCCTGATAGGCACATTTTTGTTGGCACAAAGCCCATCTGTGAAACGAGTCTCAGTCACGGGGAGCCGAGCAGCAGCACACAGTGTGTGATCAATAAGGCTCTGATCTGATGCCTTTCAGTAGCAGCACTTCATTAAGGAGAACTTACAGCAGGAGAAACTGAGGCTCATGGTGATGGAATGACACTTCCACGGTCACTGGGGAGGTGAGTGGTGATCTAGGAACAGGTGCCAGGACTTGTGGGACCCAGAGCACCGATTTTAGACATTGAGAAACTGTCCCTAATGAGAGCCTAGTGCCTAAGCTGTCACTGCCAGTAATCACTCAGAAATCCCCACTCAGCTCACCTTCAAGCAGCTGTCAGCTCACTGGGTCCACTGATGGCTGAGTTTTTCCCTGCCACATCTTTGAATGCTACGTGCTGCCCTGACATAGATTTACTTTGGGTACATCCCTTGGGATTCCAGGCATGTCTCATCACTTTCCTCTTGATGTTCCGGCAGCTGCATTTTTCAGTAGTGATGTTAGCTGAATGATCTTAACTCATATTTGCACCAGGTAACAGAGGTTCAAAGCTGTCTCTTTGTCCCTCATTTTCACCACATCACTGCATCACTACTCTTCATCAGGCTTCAGTGATTGTTGTCTGAGGTTGTTGGAATAGCAAACTTCTTTGCAAGCAAGGAATTAGAGAAAGAGAGTTAGAGCTTCTTAATATTCCAAAGACTGCTCAAAGAAATTGTGCACAGCTTCCTACTTATATCCTTTTGGGCAGTTATCATGTATCAACAGCAAGATATTAGCCCCCTTTTCTTTTTACTTAAAAGGAACAAATCTTTTAAATTGATTAACACACCAAGAATGTTTTTAAGCAAGAAATCAGTGTATGCATCATAAGTACTTTCCCCAAGAATCAGAAAAATCCAAAATGCAGAAGCAGAGGCAGATACCCAAGATGAACAATAAGAAAAGGGTTGGTTTTCTAGTGACAATTAAAAAAATCAAAACAAATCAGAAAAAATATAGAAAAGGGCTGTAGCTATCTGCTCAATGTGAAAAAGGTTGCCAAGTTATAGTTTGTTGTGTTGAAATCCAACAAGGTTGACATTATTTTTCCCCTCTGTTGGGTTCAGTTCTGTTAAAAAAATAAACAAGCTTTGCATTTCCCTTTGGCTATGTGGCTTTATCAACCTCTGCAAATTCTTCTAGATGAAAATTCAGGAGTTGTCCCTTCAGTAGACACAGACTGCAATAAGATGATGCTACCTGCCTAGCACTTCTTGCCAATGATCCAATGATATTAAGTGCACTTACTACACTGACAATTGGTTTGTGTAAACAGCTCACTTTATCCTTTTAATTACTGGCTTCAAGACAGGTTAGAGCTCACAAACACTACTGCTAGGAATTATTTATGCATCAGGAGTATGAGACAGTAAGGTGACACAACAAATATTTGTTCAATCCTAATGATTAAGCACAATTAAACCTGTATCAGAAATAGGACAGAGCTCTGACACCAAACAACAACTTGCTGTTTTGCATCTTGAGCCTGCAGAGTAAGAGATGCTTCTGCCAGATGCTATAAAACAGTGGCTGTTTCAGATATTTCATGCTTTAGTGATGAGCTCAAGAGTCTTGGGATCTGTTCCTCGTTCTTATGTTGACCGTCGGTGCAATCAGAGACAGGTCACCTCTTCAGTGAGCTGCAGCCTCCCTAAATAGGATCCTGCACTCAGGCAGTGGAAAAGAAGAAAACAACTTGGAAAACGGAAGTGTTGTAAGTTATTTTCTGAGCAAGAGATGGACCACTGAAAATAGCTAATAAATGTGCAGAGAATTTGCCTTAAATTTGAAAACAACCATCCTTTCTCTATGTTCTTCTCTCTCTTCCAATTTGTACTCTGGAGAGATCTGGATTTAAAGGGTAAAGTGGTTGAGATGTTCTCTTGCTGAAAATATGTTTACTTGTGAACCCAACTTGAAACCATACATTGCATTGGCTGGCTCAGCTTTGACAGCATGTCCAATACTACAGAGTCATGACGGGTGCAAAGGTAAAATTACAAAGCCATCTTGAGCTCACATTGAGCTCAGTACCTTCAGCTCTAAGAATAAATTGTGCAGGATGCCTTGTGGATTGCTAGCAAGCATTAGCTAGTTTACTTTCTTAGTTTATGGCTGTTTACTACACATATGACACATTTTGCTTGCATGACTACAATATTGACCAAAAATGGTCAATATTCCTGATGCAGAATCTAGTAAGGCTTGGAAAAAGCAATAAAGCCCCATTCTTCAGTCTTTTGCAGATCACTCTGTGGATAATACCAGTGGTTTTCAGATGTTTAACACTAGTCTGTCTCAGCACTGATATTTCCTTTTTGTCTCTGTTTATTGGCTTAGTAATGAGTGATTTCTGCTGTTCTGAAGAATCTTCAAGCAAAGAGGAAGAAGGCCATCTCAACTAAGTAAAGGGATAAAAATTAGTGTTATGAAAATCAGCTTAAGTTCTCTCTCCCTCTCTGTTGTTTAATTATTTAGTTAGTGCAGGTCAGGGTTTAATTACGACAAACAGATGAAAAATGTGAGGCCAATAGAGCACAGGAAATAAAGAATTTTATCACACAGCCCTGAGTCAGAGAGTCTTTCAAGTGTTGCAAAAGAGTTGAAGTCCAAAGGCAAAGAGGTGAGAGATTAGCAGAAGGCACCAGTTTCACTTAATAGATCTGTTGGTGATAACAGGAAGAAAGGGCAAGACTTGCTGTCCACTGAAACACAACAAGTCCCATAATGTATTCTGCACATCATATCGTTCAAGCCTCTAATATTTCATTCATTGATTTTATTGTCAAATGAAAAGGCGCTTGCTCCAAATGGCATTTAGTGAGACAGATGGGGAGAGACCCAGAGTTCATTACTAGGAGTTTGCTCACTGGGTAACGTTGACATTATATGATAAAGAGCAAGAAGAAGGCAGAAGTCTACTGGTCCTAATGTTTAGAAAGGTCTTTCTGGTTCTCCTCCTGGAAGCTGAAGGGCTTTGCACCTGGTCAGACTGCAGACTGCCTCACATGTCATCTGAATCCATGAAAATGCATCACTCCAACTTCTCACACAGGCCCTCCCTCCCTCTTCTGGCTGAGGGCTCCTTCCCCTACATTAGTATGGAAAACAGCACAGTAGCGCTCCACAAACCCCACAAACTCATCCCCTGTAATGAGGTCAACTTGTGTGGACCTTCTAAAAGGTTATGTGGACCTTCTAAAAGGTTATGTGCAGGAGAGGCAAGATGTATAATGGATTTAGGCTGAAAATAGCTAGCATTTGCTGGGCTTCAGCAAAACAACAGCATCTGAAGGCAGGCACAGCAGCAGAACTTTAAATGCCCTAGTGGTTAAAAATAAGGTGCCTACCAGCATCTTGGAAAAACTTTTGTGAACTTCTTTATTAATTATGTATAGACACTCCACCTAGATTTAAATTTATACAACAGTATCCCTTTTTTAATCCCAGTCTACTTTTACTGCTTTTTTTAAAGTGACTTTTATAGCAAGGTTTAGCATTCAAGTGTTCATTCAAAAATACTAAAGAATCAAAATTATCATCTCAAATATTGAAAAACCCTCATATTTCCACAGTAAAATGAGAGAGATGCATGAAAGAATTATGAATTCTGAGGACATCAAGAAGCAGGAAGCCAAGTGTGCAGTTGCAGCAGGAAAGCATGCAAAGGGCAGGGAGCTCTGGTATCCGCTAATCCCCTTAATCCCTACTAATGCATGAAGTGTAAGCAATGTCTGCTTTATGAAGTAGTAAAATGCTGCTATGAATTTTGAATCTATCTTGAATCTCAATAAATTTTGCAATCAAAAGGGTAAAAACATCAAGTCAAATAGCAGTAAATTTCTATTTACTCATTTTCCTGTTCACCTGTTTAGGGATGAGATGGAAAACAAAATTAAAACTGAAATATCTAAAATGGACATAGCTAACTCACTCCCTCATAAGCACAAATGTCAGATAGCACACTGTACCTGCTCTTAAAAAAGGGAATAAATCCATGAGGTAAGTATGAGAAAATTATTCACAGCCTATCTGTATCATAAGCCTCTTATGTGATAAAGAAGAAATAAATTTCAAAACAGAGGGCTTCCCTCTCAGTCTTTCTTGGGTAGGAAAAAAAGAAATCCCTCAGGCATCAGATAATCATGTCAGACTAGACACTTTATTAGTTCATAGTTCCATGTAGTGGAAACTGATGTCACCTTTTGTCAGTCATGCTGCATAGCCATTAAGCCATAATAAATACAAATTACAATAGAAACATATTAAATATTTTAGCAAATTAAAAATGGATTGCCTTTCAAGTACTAAAAACCAACAAGAAGTTTATATATGCATTTGCAGATTAGAAAGGAAGTAAGTAACAAAAAAAAAAAAAATACAGTGATATAGAAGACAATTTTGGCTGCATATTGGGAAGATCAGTAAGACCCAGTTAAATGTAGTGATGAAATCTTTACTTCCATTGGATTTAACACTGTGAGGATTCAGACCTAGGTCACATAAATGCTGCAGAAGCAAGCACGCTAATTTGAGAAATTACCATCCCACAGCAGGAGTTCCTGCCCACCCAGTTAATTTCAGTGTCCAGCTATCTGGGTTAGCTGCAGCCCTCTCCACTGCTCCTCCACAATGGCTGTACGGAGAGTGAGAGGGACAGTAAGTCCCCATAAAGCCTGCTCATTTAGCTCATGGAAAAATACTGAAGAGATGATAGCAATAATTTCTTAAATCACTCCAAACAAAATTGTCAGGACATCAGTTTATGGCTCCAAAAGCATCCAGTAAATGGGACATTTACAGATAATCTGTTCTAATCTCTAAAAAAGGTAAATCCTTTGGGAGCACTGAGGGCAGATTTGTGCAAGGCTCCCTCCAGTATCTCACTTCAGTTTCCACCTCTGTCCTTTTAGAAGGCAGAACCGATATTTCTTTTCCATGATTCTTTTCTGGAGGTGCTAACTTATAAAATCCAATTGTGTAGTCCCAGACAGACCTGCCTAGGATGTACTCTTCACAAACAATAGATAATGTAGGTGGTTCTGAGTAACTCCTGCAGTATCATCTGTGCACAGATTTTTTTTTTTTTTTCAAGTCTATCCTAATTAACTCATATTTTAATCCATCCAGTTTCAGTCACCTTCTGTTACAGTGTCATAAGTGACCCCCGGGTCATTTCTTAGCCCCACACTTCATTAGCACTACTTTTAGCTTGGACCTACACTTGCTTCCTGTAATGCCCTAAGTGTTTTCAGAAACAAAGTTCTTCTTTACAAGTATGTTTTCTGTCTAATTTGTAAGCTTTTCTCTCCGTGTTCAATGCTGTAAGATATGGATGGTCAATTGTGCTTTGCAAACTGAAATAAGAAATGCAAGGATCATTTTCAGTGGCACTTACTTACTCAAAGTAACAAAAAGGAGCAGAACACAAGACCCCCTCTATAACACATGAAATGCTTCTAGAGTAAGACATGACCTTATGGTTGAATTTAAAGCTCTTAATCTGTCACTTAGCCCATTAGTTGCATGAGGAAACAAACTCCAAGGCATAGATCAGATTCTGGGACAACCTTCCAGTTTTTATCACCACATGAAGAGCAACTGAGCTCCCACCTTTTCCATGAAAGAAAAATAAGCAATTTTGTATTTAAGCTTACAAGATCAATGCTGCAAGGAAGTGAATTGTAGGAGTATGTCTGCACTAAAAGAAAGGAATATTTATGTGAAATGTGACTTAAGACACAAAAGCATTAAAAAGAGGTCATTATCTGTTTTGGAAGTGGAGAAAAGACTTATATATCATTATCAGATTCTGACCAGCTCTAGAAACTGAAAAGTACTGATGTTATTTCATTTCATGACAGATGGGGATGTTCACCCCTCAGAAAGATTGAAGGAGGGCTGACTCAAGAGCAATTACATATTATAACTAATTTGAAGGATTTTTTCCCTCCTCTTTTCCTCCAAGTCCTCTAAGCTAATTTTGTAGCTAACGCAAGGACAGATCTGAGAGAGTAATTATCGAGCAGGTACGACAGGATTAAGTAAACGCTCTATGACAAGACAATACTGAACTTCTCTCACTGAACCACTACACAAATTATTTGTGGCCAGGATTAAAGTATTTAATTAAATCATCTTTGTGTAGATGAAACATGAAAATCATTTTCTAAATTGCTGCAAGAGAGAAAAACACTTCCCTTCGTTTGCTTCTTACAATCTATTGAGTCTGTAGTTCAAAACCAAAATGATCAAAACAGCAGTGACTCACTGGCAAGAGCATTAGGATAAATCGAACTACCTTGAAGGTTATCTCCTTGCATACTTTTCTCCTCCAGCCAAGATGGTTGCAACACCAGGCAAATGCACCACTGGAGAAAAAGACAGCTTCCAGACCAGAAAAGTACTGTCCCTCCACGATATGAGAGGTTTATACACAAGAATTCTTCTTAAAGTAAAGCTGTCAGTCACTTCAATGAGCTCTTACTCAACATTAGCATTCTGCTAGAGGACTCTGAGGGAGAAAAGGGATTGTAATGTTCTTGTTTCACAGAAACAACAGAAAATAAGGAAGCCTTCCTTCTTAAGAAAAGACTAAGTTTGTGTAGAACAAAGGATTTTTTGACCCCTGAAATCAACAAGGGGAAAACCCATCCAATTTAAGACATAGATTCTTCCTGAGATGTATTTTCTGCAGTACCAGAAGGGAGAACCAACACTGGGAGGGTGCTCAGTTAAGGCCAGAAGGTCCAAAATACTCTCTTGTCTCTCAAGGCCTCCATCAGAAACTATGAGACACAGCAAACCTAGGAGAGAGAGCTGAGAGACAGGTACCTAGTGTTTCTATGGACTGCACTGAAGAACATCTGAAGTCATGGTTGAGCTGGGAGAGAAATTTTAATGTTTCCATAAAAATGTTTTTAAAGTCACATGTAGAAAACTGTTTTGAGTAATGAATACCTGAACTTGGTTGGACTTCATTTGGCTGCAGAATTGAATGGAATAATCTACTGGTGGATAAAATGCAAGGATTTGGACTTAATTCTCTAGCCACTGTCAACTAGGATGGAACGACTTCAAGCTATTTCTTTCTATTTGGACTAGTATCTTGGCTGGAAGAAATCCCAGTGGGGAAGAACTGTGTTAGTTATTAATGCAAATCCTTACTATCTCCCTTCAGAAGAGAAAGGTGTTGTCATTTTTCATACTGGATGTCTACTTCTTACAGCAGAAAGCAAATCAATCCTTTTTCTTTCCTTTTAATTGCAAGCCATAACAAAAAAAAAATAAAATTTACAAAACCATTACAGATGCATCAAAGAATAAAGTATTGTGAATTGATTTTTAGGTCTAAGAAACCTTGTCATAACCTCTTCAAATGACCACAAAGATGAAAAATCTACCTACCGCTAAACTTTATTATTCCCTGTGCTGCATGGATGGTAAAATAAATAATTTTCTGAAGGGAAAAAGAAGGAAAATTAGATAAAACAAATATTACAAAATTTTATAGTAATTTCTTTTAAACTCTACTGTTTCAGAAACAGACTATGGATTCTTTGCTCTCAAAAACAGCAAAACCAGTTAATAAATCTTCTATGTTAATAGTCATTAAATGAACAGTCTGTGTGAATATATGTGCAATAAAAAACCAAGACCTAACCCTCAGTGAGTTTTTGTTCACACAACTATACACATGCATATGTCCATGTGCAGCAGAAACTAGATCAACCCTTCTGAACAATGTTAACAAACAAGGAGTCTCTTTTAATAATTCTAATAATTTCTGGATTTACTCTATTAGTAAGTCACTGTGAATGAGAGAGAAACTAACACTATAAATATGCCTGTAACAACAACATGTACTAGGGAGCGGGGGGAAATATGGAAACAAGCATATGAAACTGCTAATGGAATAATAATAATATAATTCTACCTAAGAATTATAGAGTGAAGGTCTCTTGTAAGCTCCAAGGTGTATGATACTGCACATATTAAAACATTTCCACAGTATAGTCCAAAAGTGATTTAAATACTTACAGCAGCTTTCATAAAAAGTTTGATGTATTTCTTCTGGACCACTTAACAATCATGAGCTGCTGCCTAATTTCCTTTCCCATCATTACTTACTGTCAATAAATGCATGCGTGTTAAAATTAATTTTTCTCCTTTGTAATTAGTCTTGGTCTACCTGCCTGACATATTAACTGATTCTAAAATCTCATATTTGTGACATCAAATGATTTCCATGGTGACAGATTGAGACATATTCCTGAATAAAAGTGGTAAGTGGGTCATATTTGACTGGGAAGGGGAGAAAATTTCCAACTTTCCTTTATATATGTTTGCTTTGATTAGGCTAATCAGTAACTACAGGAAGACACGACTGTGGTACAGTTAATTTGCTGGGGAGCTGATAATCACAGAGGCTTGTGAGGAAGTTTTTAAGGTTATTGTGGGTAATAAAGACTTTAGGAATACGTCAATCACTTTTTGAAGATTAACTAATTTGATTCATAACTTCAGGCTTAGTTCAGTACATAACTTAGTTCACTGATTTTTAATTTTTTTTTAGTGGACTGTTGTAAAGAATATGCCACTTTACAGCCATGTTGCAGTAGCTTTGAACATTAAGTTCAATCTGTACTTGACACTAGAAAATCTCTGGTCCCTGTCTCTTTGCACAAGGAATTTGCTCCCTTCTCAGATTTATTTCCATTTATCAGCTTCAGTTTGCACTGTAGACCATACTTGAGCAATGGAACTGTATCTTATGTCTCTGGGTCGGCATTAAAATTTGATGTGTTCTGCTGCACAGATATGTGTGTCCTTGGATGATATCTGTCAAGGGTGCTCCAGTGAACACCAGTACTGTCAAGTCCTCAAAATTTGCCAGCACTTCTGGCTTTAAAGGGCAACTGAATAAAATATACTTAACAGGGTGGTCTTAAACATCAGCAATAGCACCTACTGTGAGTTCTGATAAAGTGATCCAGTGGTGGGACTCTGTGTGACAGGGAATGAAGACCCTCCATTTGACCCTCACAAATTGACCTGAAGGAGTAAATATTCAGACACAGCAAGCGGGCATGACTCTTTTATCTCAAGTGGAGCCATTCCAACTTGCAGCAGGTTAGAATTTGGCTCAGTAAATTTATACTACAGAAGAATGAAGTGTTTTTCATGTATTTTCTGGGTTTTATATATTTTCTCATAAAAACACCAGCTGCTGGTCTTTGCTGCTGATTAGCAACCTCCCACTTTCCCATTCCAGGCAAGTCAGTGAGGAAAGTTGTCAGACCAAGAACAGAATTGCTGGCAAGGCACCCTCTGGCCAAGGCACGCTCCATGGAGCACATGCTGTGTAGGAGAGGCTTTGCCATTTGGGAAACTGGGCCTCCTGAATTCTAATCCAGAATAGCCCAAGTTTAGCTCCTTAGAAGAGCAAGCTAAACTAAAACTAACAACTTTCACTTTTCAAGTGAAAAAGAAACCAACCTGATTTAGGAAATGCTACCAGCATGGATGTGTATATTGCTGTTTCATCACTGAGAGTACATCCAATGTGATGTTTTCATGGGCAGAAACTCTGCAAGTAGAAAGCACCAGAATCATGTGCGGCCCTAGATGTTCAATTTCACAGAAGATGGTAGTACTTGCCCTCTAAAAGTGTCTGACAGCAATCATTCATGTGTAGTGAAAATGGCACCTCAGAAACCACAGTGAAACCCACCAGCTATGACTTCACGTATTCACAGTAAATCTTTAGCAATTATTCCACTGAGGCTAAACATAAGATAAATCAGAGGATTCTCAGTGTAAAAAGGGCTCAGTGAGGAAAATATTTATTCCTGTGAGGAATTTATTTGGACAGGGGGAGCTTATCCAGAGCTAGGGCCTCTACACACACACATACCCCTTGGAATGACTAGGCAAGACAGAATGGGATGGAGAAAGGAACCCACAAACAGAACCCAGACTGCAGAGGCAGCAAAGTGCCCACTTATGTCTGTGGCAGAGCTGGGAAACAGAGCTCAGATCCCTGCTGTTCCACTTGGTGGAACTGCTCTTCTCCTACTCAATCCCTCTATGGAGTTTTATCAACTTATTTCACGAGCAACAAAGTTTGCCAATACACTGTGACAATGTTAATATGTAAAAATCATGAACGTTTTTTCTTGTTTCAACAGAAGAGTCTAAATAGCTGCTAAGATTGCAAATTAGCTCATTTCTGCTTAAAGGATTAACTTTTTAGATCTTTCGCATATCAGTGAAGTTAAAAGAGAAAAAAAGACACACAATGCTTTCCCAGAGGGAGTAAAGCCACTCCCCCAGCAAAGCTGCTTTCAACTCCAAGTTCTGGTAACAAAATGGCAAAGAAAAAGCTCTCTGCACCAACTTATTAATGTCAGACAAGACCTTGAGAAGTGTTTTGTAACATGTCAGAACACAAAGAATACAGAATTCAGTAATTAGCAATCGTGGAAAGATTATATTGATGTTTTATAGATATTGGTGGGTAAACAGAGGAGGGACAGCAAACAGGAATACTGAAACCACAGCAGACTGGACAGTCAGGTTAATGGGAGTAGTTAAGAAGATTAATATATACTCTGAACTGAACTCCCCTCATCGGTCAGTGCTCCATAATTTAAAAGACAATGCCAGAGCCTTCACTTCAAGGTGACAGAAAATTCTGATGATGAAAAGACACAGCTGAAAACTTACTTTTAATTAAAAAGCAAATAGACTGAAGCTCCCATGTGCCTAAAAGGAAGTAATAGCATTTCAGAAACAGAGGGGAGGAATTATTATTTAGGTAGTTCATTTTATTAAATAAAAGAATTCAAAGAGAACAGTAACAACTTTTCCACCCTAGTATCCTCAATAACATAAGATGATTACTCACTGGCTTAATGAGAAAAAGTTTGAGTCTAAAGAGAAAGCAATTAAACTGACAGATTTGCTGCTACCAAGAACAGATATCCACAAAATGCAGAGCTAGGATGCATTAAATGACCAGAATAATTCATGAACGTGAATAAAGATCATGAAGAAATGGATGACAAAATTCACATTTTCCATGCAATAATACAATAGGCAGACCAGTGACAAGCAAACTGACAGGTGCATGTTGAGATGGACACAGAGGTGACATATTCCTAATATTTATAAAAAATTGATCAAAACGGTTATACTAACAGTTTATGACATATGAGAGCTCAAAAATTAAAGCAAAAGAGGCCAAAACTAGTTTTATATAGAAACTGGAGGCTTCCAGTCAGTTTCCCTTTCTTGCTGCAAAAACTTCTAACCTGCTGAAGTTTAGTTATGAAACTATTTTAGTGTTAAGAATTTACGAGTTGTGGGCAGGAGCTGTTTTTCCTAGGGATCACTGAGCTCTGTAGCCTCAGGCATGCAACATCTGCCACAGCATGTGCCAGTGGGGAGCAGCAGCAGTTCGTCATGGTCAACTGCAACATTTTGCTGACTGCTCCATCTTTTTCCCAATTCTGAACTCAATGATCTTAAACTTCAGCCTAAATTTCAGCATCAAAGGCCTAAGAGGAAGCTAGTACTTCACATATCCTCTGCCGTTGGAAAGACCACATTTGGCAGACACTGTTCAATGAGGGGGATAAAAGAGGATGCTGGTGGAGAGCAGCACTTGGCCCTGAATCCATTAGCCAGGACAGGCTCTGATGTTATCTGCCCTAACTCAATGCTGTATCTCAGTGCATCATCATTTTCAATCTTGCTTAAGTCAATGAGACTACTCATGAGCTTTAACACTTCAGCCTATGATTAAGTACTTGACTAAATAAGGTCATTAAATTTAAATTGTAGATGCTTGCTAGGTACTCCTGAAGGTTGTTCTCTCACCTGCAACATAATCCCTGCAGGCTCATGGCTGGCAAAACAAGTGGCTAAATAACATCCAAATCTGCATGTCAGCAATCCTCCCACTAAACTTAAGACACAGGAAGTTGATTGATTCAAGAGGGAGCTGTGTTTACCCTACTGTTGATGTAGGGAAGAACAGAAGCATGTTATGGTTGTAGAAAAGATTGAAACACACAGGAAAGGAAAGGTGGATGAACCTGGCACACCACAGTGTCTGGCAACCTTAGCTGGTTGAAGTAGCAAAAGCCTTACAACTGTGCAACGTAAGGCTTAATACAGTGTTTTGCCACTGTGTAGTTTTGCCATTTCTCAGCAGAACTATCAGTGCAACATAATATTTTGCCAGTGCAGTTAACTAGCTCAGGTACATGTGCATACATTGGCCCTCACAGAGATATATCCTAAAGGATTCCTACAGGATTAACACGGCACTTCAAACACTACCGAGCTATTTTCACTTTTCTCTATTCAGTGTGCACACCTCAAAGCAGCCCTCTACCCTGCTTCCTACTCCCAAACAGGCCATCAATCACAATGAAGGGTATGCTAAAGCCATAATGCAGATAACAGACCATTAAAAGCTCAAATGAGACGACTAAACACGTTTCATTAATCACAGCACAATCCAGTCTTGAATCAGGAGCTACAGATTTGGCAGGTCACTAATGGAAGGCTTCTTTCTACCTGATCCTAGTGGCTGGGAAAGGGAGTTGCCTTAAACCTTCTGCCCTTCCTCCTCTTCTTTGGGCGCACATGACCTGGGAGTGTTACATGGTTGGGAAAAGACAGTGAGAGAATAGAGAATAAAAATAAGAGACCTGCTATGAAAAAAGAGTGTGAATGCTCTCCAGAGAGCATGGATTCTCAAAGGAGCCAAAACACCCACAGCTTACACAAATTTTAGTAACAGCACTTCTGAAAAACTGGCCAAATTGTCTCCTTCTCCCTTGCAAGGGGTCTTCATTTAGGGATTTGACTGAGTATCAGAAAGAGGCATTATCTTCCTAGGGCCCCAGACCCAGTGCTGATCTTACCAGTTTAAAAGAAAAGCAGGTAAATTTTTAAAGAAAATACGGTAAAAAAGAGATGCCCCCTTTGCACCACTTATTTATACATGTCCAGTTTTCCCAGTAATTTTCCAAGCTCTTTCTAGAAAAAGTCAACAGGTTACCTGCTAGGCAACTGCCAGGTGAACAAAGCTACCTGCTTTGGCTCTTATACATATCTGGCTCTTTAACCCTCCCGATGCCACATGCCTCTGCATCATAGCTTCCAAGTGGCACATACATTTTTGGTTTGTTTTGACTCCAGAAGCAGGTTGGAAAAGGTGGTCCCAGCAGAGGTAGTTTCCTTCAACAGCAGAGACAGAAGACACTCTCAAAAATATTCTAAAATTAGTTGGAAGAGACAAGATGCCAAAACTAAAGGGGCCTAACAGAATGGGCTTCAAGTTTAATCCTAGTGGAGGATGTGAATCAACAAACTTCTTGTAAGGAGGCAGGGTTTTTGACCTTAGTTGAACCTCACTGTGGTCATGCTGAACTCCAAGGTTTACTCTTTTAAAAGACTTTCAAATGAGCAGAGACATCAGTGGTCAATATTGGTGGATGGGTTTTACTATGGAATGCCAAAAAATGGGAAAGAAGTGTTGAATGCAGAACAAGAGCTTTCAAAAGCACAGCAGCAGAGGCTTGATTATGCCAGATATTTGCTACACTGTTTTTGAGCTCATTCTGTTCACAGAAGCATGTTATCACTTAATGTTATCATCATCACTTAGTTATGTTATCACTTAATTCCTGTATACTAAAATGACAGCTTCTATTCGGATAATGTGTGTTTCAGGTAGGATTTTGGAGCACTACCAGTTAAAAGTAGATTATTAACATACTTTCATATGTTAATAAACCCCTGACTCCTATTATTTGTTTTTAATGTTGCCTAATATTTTAAGATCTGCAGAACCTACAGCTCCTGCCAAATGGAAATGGGTTTAGAGGACTCAAAATGTCCCTACTGTGAAATTTCTTGAACACACTGTGCTTTGTGGCAGGGGTTGGAAACACTCCTAAGCATTGAAGAAATTAATTTCCGACATTAATTATGTTTCCCCAGTACAGCATCTTCCTTCCTCTGCGGGGTTAGGCACCAGGGCCCCGAAGATACCTTGGGAGTGTTTATTAGTATTGCACATTCTAGAAGTATCTAGTAACAGGGAAAAGTTGGTGATTACTGCTTTTTTTAAAGAGTAGGCTTTTTGCTCTTATGACTGTTATGAAAAGCAAAGAAGTGTAATATCAATAAACCAGACAACAAACAAGAACTGGATACTGGATACTTTGTTTTTTTATTGACATCATCATTTTTAAGTAGGTCTCCTGATCTTTGAGGGTTTTACCATGGGAGACTATTCCATTTACAGCAGGTTTCAGGAATTAACCTCTTGAAGTCACTATTTCAGGTTCACATATCCCTTCTAACACAGGTGTTTTTTCTCCTGTGTGCAGAAGGCTATGACGATACATTTACTTTCTTTGGCACAGCTACCTGCATATTTTTCAATGCCAGGGTTTTGCAACAAAAGTGATATCACTTTGGTAGCCATCAAATGTTCATGCAGCTCACCAGGATACAACAGAGATGAAGAAATACTGGTCCCATACTGAGAGCTAACTGGCAGCACTTCTTGTACCTGTGTTTTGTGTTAACACCAGTGGGCAAAAAAGCAACACACAGTCCATCACTCACTTCTCCTCTCCCTCAGTGGGACTGGGGAGGAGGAAAGGTAGATTAAAAGCAAGAAAACTTGGAGGTTCAGAGTGGAAAAAAAACCCAAAACCAACAAGCAATTGTTTGATAAGTGAAGTAGAGGAAGAGGGAAGGGAAGAAAACAAATAAAAACAAGTGATGCCACATAGTTACTCCTATTGGTAACTGATGCCCAGCCAGATCCTAATCAAAAGATGTCTAGTCCCCAAAAGCTGCCTCTCTTCCCTTTTAGAAGAGCATGATGCTGAATTCCATGGAATAACAACACTTTTGTTGGTGAGAGTCACCTGCCTGGTTGTGTCCTGTCCCAGCCTATTGGGTGCCCACCAAAGAAGGCACTGTGGGGGCAGAGTGGGAACCAGGGAAGGCCTTGATGCTGTGCAACCACAGCTCAGCAAAAGGCTGAACATGAGTGTGCCAACAGCACTGTTTTGTTACCAAAATCTAAACCCCAACACCATATGTACTGCTATGAAGACAATTATTCCAGACTTTACAGGAGCTTCTCTGCTGTTACCTGCATACACAGCACAGATAAAATGAGACTGGTAAACAAAGGAGTCCAAGTGATGCTAAATATTTTAGCATGTTTTTAAACATTTAAACACATGGGAGTGAGCTTCAGAGTTACCATGTCCTGGACATCTTGTCTTTATTTGGGTTTTGCTGCACCATGACCTCTTCAGGAGACCTGCCAGTGTTCCATGGACACAGCACCTCCTTGCAAGCACCTCCCTGTCTTCGGAGCTCTGTCACCTTTCTCTGCCAGAGAATCTGCTAGGAGGGATTTACTGCCCTGTTCAGCCATCACAACCTACTGCACCATGGGTTTCTTTTGCTTTTGCCAGATATTTTACACACCCTCAGGAAAATGTGACCCAGCTTTTGAGTAAGGAAGTGAACAGGTTAAAGGGGGTGGGAAAATGCAGGAAAGTATCTTGCCAGTATAAGACTGCATGAGTCATATACCGTGTATCAATAATTAAACACTAAAAAGAATGAAGCAGAACAAGTGTGCATTAGAGGTGCATCCCAAATACGGGCTGGAACTAATGAGGCTTTTCTTTTTACCACCAGAGAAAGTTTATTACATGTATTTCAAAGGCAGCTGGCTTAGTGAGCAGTGGAGATGGGTCATATACATCCTTTCCACTGACACTCAGCATAAAAGGAGAAGCATTCATAATGGAATGGCTGAACTGGCTATGAAAATAATAACCCCTGACTTTGAAAAATTTTAAAGAGAGGATTAAACCCAAAAATAAAAAGAGAGGGAAGGGAAGAATGGCATATTAAATAAAAACAGAATCCTGTAGTTATTTCACAGCTACAAAAGGTGTGTGCTGATGCCATACATGGCTCCTCATTCTGACCTCTGTCCAGGTCCACAAAACATGACCTGTGATACACTGGGCTGTTGAAATGCCTCTAATCTCTACAGCTGAGGCTGACCAATTAAATGTTAACAAAACTGAAAGTGGGGTAAAAAGCACCTTGATTACCAGTGTAAATGCAATTACATCAAGAGCTATTGCAGACACCACCAGACCAGGAGACCTGTTATACAGGGACAACAGTGCAGATGGGGAAATTAGAAAAAAAATCATCACGCAAAAGTTACAAGTTAATAAGCCTGAGGAATGGAAACCCAGAGAGAAATACTGAATGAGGTGAAAACAGGTGGAAAGCAGTATATTAGACAATAGAGAGCTACAATCTGCTGTGCTTTTCACAAGGAACTGAAAGACAGGAAATCCTTGGTTCTTGTTTCACTTGTGAGGCTGCCTGGCACTCAGCCCTTGCTCAAGTTAGACCTTCCTGCCTCTAGTGCTGAATCTTGCCTGAACTTGTAAGGTGGAAAGTAACGTGGAAAGAAAAAGTGCTGGTCCTTGCTGACAGCAGAGAGCCACACCACATCTGTGTAGCACCAGATTTCTAAAATGCTCTTGTGACAGAGCTGTACACTCAGACAAATTCAGGTGTTTCTCCTGCACTCCATTGCTAAATCGCCCTGCGATTCTTCACATGAAATCACATCAGCTTGAAAGTGAGCAATTATTAACCTCTCACTGACAGAGCAATGGCATTTCAGGAACAGGACTGTGCCACTCTAACTTGGTCTATAGTGTGTGGAATAAACACAGGACATCCTTAAACTACAGCTCAGATGTAAGTACACAAATTCCAAGCTATTCCAAGCTAAATGAAAGCTATCACAACTTCTCTTGCACAAGAAGTCCTCTCACCAACTTTATCCACATTTCACAGTTTCCAAAATTATAGTTCCTTCATTTTTTCTTGATTTTTAACAGAATTTCATGCATTTTTATTTTTCAGGAAAAATTAATCTGTTAAGCATAGATGGTACGAGTACTTCTAGGAGACTTCTGCTGGCCACTGAAGTCTCTTGTCTTCAAAAGAAACCCCACTCTACATCCCACACATGCACTGTTTTCTAATTAAAAGCTGGATTCTCATCTAATTTTCCCCAATATAAATCCAAGGACAGCTTAAATGAAAGTAATGAAATTGCTCTAGATTCAGTCTATGACAAATGAGACAAGGATCTTGGCCTAATCTCACGAATGTCCCCCTTGAGATCTCCATTAGTAACACTGTTCTTTAAGTGAGAAATGCACCACATTCTTGCAAAATCTTCTGAAGGAAAAAATGGTGGTTTTTTATACATCAATTCTACAGAGTTACTGTAAAATTTTGGTGAGATCTGAGGCAAAATAGTTACAACACCCTGCTATCTCAATATACCTCCTCAGCAACAGCACTAGAAATACAACTGTAACATATAATTAAGTAACTTGTTTCAGTTTGTATATATTCTAAACCTATAAGGGAAAACTGCGATGCAACTACACCTGTCTTCCTTCTCAAGTATCATCAGTACTAGTTTTTTACAATTTCACTCATGGCAGTTTCTGAATTCAGTTGATTTCAAGACACTGCTAAGAGATACTAATCCCATTGGCAGGGCCAGAAATGGGCATTGGAATTGGTAAGGGTGCTTCAAGCTTTCAGGCTAATAAAACACTTGTGACATTTCTTTATCCTGACTCATCTGAAGGAGTCTGCCTCCTCTTTGCCCTTTCACAATGGACTATGAACAAGACATCAGAGCTACAAAGCTCCTTGGAACAAGCTCATGTTTTGCCTGACAGCTAGGCCAGACAGAGGCAGTCTCTGGAGAGAGGAACAAAAAGTATCAGCTATTTTGGACATCTAAAGAAGCATATCCCCAGTGCATTTTTGCAGAGGTGGACATGTAAGCATGATTTTTATTTTTTCTCCCCTGAAAAGCTCTCAGCCTTAAATGACAGCTCTCCTATCTGTGCTTTCAACTCTAGTTGCAACTTCCTTCAGAGTTTATCACTGCTTTGTCAAGCACTGGTCACAAGGGGACAAAAATAATGAAAGGTGCTCTCCAGGTCTCAACACACTTTCCAGAGATTACTAAACTAATCTTAAGTTCTTAATTTTGACAACCTGGAAACCTTACATTTTGTTAGAGAAATTATTAAACATCTTCCTATTCTACCAAGGGATAAATTAAGACTAATCACAGCTTGGGATAATGAAAATCAAATTTCTTCTACTTTAGAATCTGCCTTCCAAACTTCATCACAAGAAATCTGCATTCCCATCTGCCTTCAGTGTGAAAGCCAGAGCTACATAGTAAGGTACCTTAGGACAATATATTCCAACCAAGTTAGTCCAAGCGTCAGTCCAGCCATGGCTCCATGCTCATTAGTACCCAGGTTCTGTTCACGACCGAATCACCCAGCAGAGCAAGCCTCAGACACAGTCAAATGTGGGCACAGATGACATTTCTACTGCATTAGCCAGAACACATGATTTGGAGCTTGGGCTGACTTTAGGCTTACTATGCAAACACAGATGGTGTCTGATCCATGGTAAGGTTTCTCACAATAGTTAATCCATTAGTATTTTAGAAAAAAAAAGAATCAGTGACTTTATATCAGATACCACTTAGTGCTAGGCAGCTATGACATTTCCATCTCTAGTCTTTTATTTATCGTATCACTAAACAGTGACCTTCATTAGTAAGTCTGCACTTCATAATTTTCTACCTTTTGGGGAAAGGTTTTCTACCTTTTGGGGAAAGTACAGAGCTGGCTCTCTGGTGAAGCGTGCCTTGCCATTTCAGAAAGTGTGTTTGAGCAAGAAATTGCAGATGGACCTCAGAGCTCTGTTAAAAACTCATGGTGATGGGAAGACATGAAACAGGTTGTAAACCATAAGAAAGGTGAAAAACAAGGCAGCTCAAACACTGGTGTCACACTCCCAATGACAAAACAGCTCTGAAGCACATGAAGAACTCTTGTTACTGAAACACACTGATATTTAAGCACCATTTTTGCTGCCCATGCTTAGCCGGTACCAACTTTACTGGTTAGGGCAAGGTGGTGCTGATTCCATGTTCTTTATTGCCAATATCCTGACACTCCCAGGGGAATACAGTGGCTTAGGCCAACATCTGCTTCGTTACAGGGTTTGCAAAGAGCATACTGCAACCTCCAGCCCTTCCTTACCTTTGCTTCACTTTAAAAGGAAATCTCCCCAAATTCTCCCTCTGCACAGGTACATATTACAGATCAAGATCTAGATTCCCCCCTAACATGATTCCTGACACTGCAATCTTGCTTCTTTACCTGACTTTATCTCATACAGCAATTTCAAGCAAGTGAGGGAAAAAAAAAAGACTAGAAATCATATTGCATGGTGGTAAGTATTCAGTAATTTAACTGAAACAGGTACTAATTTCAAGGCGATACAGCAGTCCCTCTGAAGTCTGGCAATATTTTTTTCATGGAGTAGAAGTCAACATCAATGTTATAAGGAGATAAAGGAAAAGGAGAAGTAAGTATTTACAACATTTAAGCATTGATTTATTAATTTGAAAATTTTTGACTGGAAAAAGGAGTTGAAGAAGAACTAGGAGGAAATAATGTCCAGTAAATCCTGTTTAGATTCGATGGAAGACATCTGATCTGGAAACTTCAAGATCATGGAAGGGCTTTCCAATACAATGAAAATTAAGGGTAAGAACCATTCTAGGGTATCATTTCTCTGAACATGTTAGAGGGAGGCATTCAGAAAGCAGGAAGGATATCATCTTTCCAACTAATTACTACTCCCAGGGCTGAGTAATTCAGAATGAGGACTGGAGAATTGAGGGTCAAATGAGAGGAAGTAATAGCAGACTTGTCTAGGTTTACAGAGGGGTCAGAAACCATAAAGCATAACTGTAAAGCAATTCCTGCTGTCTCCTTGACATTGGCAAGGGGAATTCTTGCAACATCCCAGCTGGAAACTTTTCTGTTCTTTAAAACATGCATATCAGGAATGAAATTTTTTCATCAATGATGCAACTGATTACAGGAAATTGATAGACCTGTACCTCCCATAAAAATAGTGATCAGTAACAATCTCCACAGCTGTCTGACTATGCTTCTCTATTCTATTTCCAAAGAAGTTGTGTGGCTTGTCATAAGACTATGAACTTGTACTGTGCACTCCATTTACTGGGGCACAGTATATGTCTGCAATGGGTCTTGTAACTTCAATTTGAAGTTTGATAGCAAAGATGCCCAGTAATCTATCAGACCTTAGGAGAGCTGATATACTTCAGTGGTCCACTGCTCTGGACAGTTACACAATGAGTAGATGGAGATGCAGATTAGTGGAAGGAAAAGCTCCATTACTATTCCTTTCAAAACCAAGAGGCTCTGAAGAGCACAGCCATTAAAGGTATCACACAGGAAGAGGCAAAAGTCCTCAATATAAGAGATCACAAACAATTTAGGGACTTGCCAGGTCCCAGCCAGCACCTGAGGCTTGCAGGCCATCAGTATGCAGCTGGAGCCAGCTCTCAGCAGGAATCCCTCTCAGCTTTGTGAGAGGCTGCCTTGTTCTGCAATTCTCACTTCAGCCTCCCAACAGTCTCACGGAAAAGCCCCATGCAGGGAACTTTAAAGAAGTCCCATAATTTCACATCTACAACTATCATGGCAAACTGTTTTTACACTAATTCCCTGGTACACAATCAAAGCCCTAACTCCTGTTTTGTTAGGGTTTTTTTGAGTATTTACTCATGTAGACTGATTAGCCAGCCCTGCTTTAAGCTTAATACTTCTGACCTCCAAGTTAAGCAACAGGAATTTGTTTTTACTCTTTTTCTGTTCTCAGTCAACCATGATACCAGACTTTCTTCCTGGGTTTAAGCATATGCTTCATTTTTGTTGCTTCTTATGTCATTCTGACACTTTCTTAAACCTCTGTAGTGTATTGTAATATACCTGCAAAAGGCCAGCATTAAATACATTACATGAGGGAAAAAAAAAGATTCTCATAAAAACTGTCACCCACAACAGCATGTTTCTATGGTAATACAGGACTGCTTTGGGTTGTTATGGCAACTAAACCTTTAAAAGCAATAGCATAAAACCAAAGCAAAAAAAAGCCCAGAAACAGAGCTTCATCACTACTCTTCTCAATTTTATAAATAATTCTCAGTCGTCCTTCCCCCCACAAAACCTAGATTGAATGTTACAGTGATCAAAACACTTTAGGAAGATAAAGAAAACCACTTGGCTTCACAGCAATGGGTGTGTGGAGAATCTTACCACTCTTTTAAATAAAACTATGACTAGAGGTGCTTGTACATAAACAAACCTCTGGCACCATAGACAACACAAATAAAAAGGTGGTGGCAGTGACAGTAGACTAATTGCTGACTGCAGCTAAGAGGAGATGGTAGAAGGGACAGGCCAAAATTACATTGAATTAAATGCTGTGTTAACTCCTTAATGCTACTATGTACTTCATTATCTCCTCGGCAAGTGGTTTTTTTATAGCCAGATGTCACTGCCAAGAAAATGCAGAAAAATTCTAGATATGTGTGCTTGCCTCTATATAGCTTCACAGAAATCGACTGTGATATACGGTGTTCTTAAATAATTGTAGGTTTCATGATATACCATCTCGACTAACTTGGGATATGTTGCCACCTCTCTCTTCTCCCATTCCTTCTTCCTGCTCAGTATCCTCGCTCTATTCAATCTCCACATTGCTTTCTCCTTTATCTATCAAGTTTTATCCACTTCCCATTACTACATTTGAAAGAATTAAATGAACACAACAGCAGAATTGTCTGTGTGTGAACATCCTCTTCTAAATCTGCTGAGATGCCTCAAAGCTGATATCCCAGAAGAGCAACCCTTTGCTGCCTTGCTTACCACTTCAGCCCTTGTGCACATCAGACCTGTCTGAGGTCACCCAACTTTTTACTTGTGACCCATAACAGGGGGTTAGAGTTGAAAGGAGAACATATTTAAAGATTGCTCTTCCAACTATTCATATCTTTATTTAGTTAGTAAAAAAAAAAAAAAGCTGTAAGTTCAAAGCAGGGATGTTTACATAAATCAGGCAATATAGGAACTAGACTTCTTTACTGATAGCAAGTCAGCAGCATCCTGTTCACTCCAATGTTTTATAAAGGTATTTCTTATCAGATGAGATGCACTCTTTCAGATTTTAGAACACCAGTGCAATAACATTCATATCATCCCTTCTTAGTAGTATGGGAATGAGCGTGAACCTCCAAGTACTGTTAAACATTGGTGCCAGTATGACTCTGCAGCAGGTTGGCAAAGCCCTAGAGAAGTCACTTTGCACCTGCAATAATGGTATCCTGAAGCACACAGAAAGAAAAAGCATTACTGTCAATTAAGCAGAAAATGTGCAGAAGACAATGCAATGAATTAATGAAATTCAGGAAACCCTGTGCCACTTTCAGAGGCGATGTGCATTTCAGTGAGTCGCTGTGAACATAAACTGGCAGACATTTAGTGCTGATGACAGAAGAGTGGTGGCATTGAGTCAGCCAAGGACAATTTTGAAAGAGAAAAAGTACGATGGCTCACTTTGCTGTAGGGCTTCAGACCTGCTCCAAGTCACACATCTCAGCAGGGCAGAAGCAGTAAGCATGTGCTAGATCCTCAGATGGTTCATGCTCTGACACATTTGTCAACATCAACACTGAACGCTGTATCACCTCCTTTGCTATCCACCTCCACCTCTGTTCCCACCACACAAACTCCCTTGGTGTGTCAGAACAGTACTTACTTGACAGCTCTCCCAGTCCTTAGGCAGAGAGGAAAAAACCACTGCATCCCCAAACACAGACATAAGTAGCTTTAGGATTTTACTTGGTTGTGCCAGCAGTTAATGGTTTTCAAGAATCTGTTCTGCTGACATGTTCAGTCCCAGCTCCAGAATGAATCCCAGAACCACACACACCAGAAGCAGCTGACACAGGGTTTGTGTTACACCAAAGCAGGAATACCATCAGCTTAGATTTTGAGACTCTTTTAAGTATTTAGGCAGTGAAGAGGAAAAATGAACTGGCCTGGCTTTTCACCAGAAAATGTCTAATGTGCATCTCTTTTAACTGACATGAACTTGGGCAAAATTTACTGCAACTATGGATTTTGCACTAAAGATCCAAATTCTTTTCAGGACTATGAATTTCACTGTGACTAAATGTAGGAAATAAAATATAAATACAGAAAAGCTGTGGGGACAAAAAGATTTTGTCACCAACTCATACTGTATGTTTATCAATCACCTTTTGGTATGCATCTAGAAGGACTAGGACAAAATTGTTTTTGTTGTTAGCAGTATCTCAAAGGACAAAACATATTTACCTTGAGGAGTTAGAGGGAGTAATGCTCCTCTGTTTAATTGAACTGCTTGGCCCATGCTAAATGCAGCTAGAGATTACTGCAAAGAACAGGGAGTGGAGCCAGTTTCAAATTCAAGTAAAATAAAGACACTTGAGAGATGCAGAGTGAAGTGGGCCATACATACCAAGTTATTTTTTTTCCTTTTAGCTCGCTAGGGTTAACATAAGGGGTTCAAACATCCCTGATTCTCTAGATTAATTGGAAAAAAGAAGCATCTGGAGGTTCTACTTTTCCCACTAAATTGGACTGATTATTGATTTCATTTACATGTCTGACTTCTAGCTGATGTAGCTGTTCCCAGGTTTTGCTCGTGGTACATTTGTACAGAGTCTTAGTGCAGTTATGTAATAAATTGGTTTAATTTTGTACACACATTTTCCTCTTCCCTGGCTGTGCAGAGAGCAATACCATGCACTCACCCTGCTGATGGGATAATCATGCCATTGACCTCTGGGCAATATGTGCTACCTTACAGCTTGAACCCGAGAGACAGATATTCTCTACACCACTTTACCCTATGCAAATCCATGTGCTGCCAAGGACAATATTACAGGCATAATTTGCAGCATAAAACCAAAAAGGTGAAACCTTGAATGAGAGCTTTGTAATTGGAAATGGGGCCTGAGGTCCTTAAAAATATGGATTGCTAATGCAGAACAAGGCAGGTTCAGAGAATGTGCCTGGTTTGGAGAGGGAGAAAACAGAGTATCAAGTTATTACAATGCATGTCACAGAGAGCAGTGAAAAGTGTATGTGCTTGATAGATTGCACGTGATTAGAACGAGGGCCTTAGGCAGGGAAATCTAGCTATTAAATATTCTTTCTTTAGTCCTATTAATACAACTATCAAACTCTAGAGTAAACTTCATTTGTTAGGTGAATGACCCATGTGTCTCTTCCGCCTGGCTTTTCCCCACATGCAGAAGTTACTTTTCATTAGACATTAATAACTCCTGGACAGGCTGCTACTCCCTCCATATTCACTGCCTGCTCATGCACTTGCTCTGCTTTACTGTCACCCAGGGAATGCAGGGGCATTAGTATATGGGCTTAATTTGTGTGCTCCACCCAACAAGACAGGCAGACATTAATGTTTGAGGTTTTTTTAATAGCACTCTAAACAAAATATAATTAAATAAGTTGTAAATTGACAAGGCAGGGGTACTGAATGCACTTGAAAGGAAGCAGAAGAATGTGAACAGACTAAGGGAGAAAGCAATCAGCCTAAAACATTTAGTGGTGGACAGCAACTCCTGATTGATGTCTCCTTTTTAGTTTGGATGGGGGAGTTATTATTTTCCTCCTTGGTTTCTTCCCACCCCTTGTTCTCATATATTTTCCTTTTAGCACAGCCTACTGGCATCTCATTCCCAGCAATACATTTTCCTCTGCCAATAACGAACATGCAAAGCAAAAATGCTCCTTCTGCAAGTCTGCACCCTGTGGGAGCTGGATTTTCTAGCTTCTGAGAAGGCACAGCTTTTGCTAGTCAAGGGAGATGGGGATATGCACTTTGCTCCTTTGATGCCATGCTCTGCCCTGATTTCTCTTAATAAATATTTGGAAGGCAGTTAAAAAAAACTCTAGGTCCATTCTCCACAGCTGGAGGACTGGAGATTAATAGAATTAAAGTCTCTTTAAATCCTCAAGAAAGAGCTCAGAAGAGAAACTGTTTTTTTGCTTTAACACTGAGTGAGTCATACAATGTTTAGTTTAGGTGTTTGATACATCACAGCATCTAAGCCAAAAAGACAGCTGTAGAATGAGTGGCAGGTTAACAAAGACTGGAGAACAATAATGTAGAAAAAGCACTAGACTGAGGTTGAAAAGGTAGAAAAAAGTCCTCAAAATTACAGTGTTACCAACAAAATTTTATTACAAATCATGTAGCATGTGGAGGCTTTATTCTAAGATCTCCAGTTGTGGTATCAAAAGAGGACAGAAAATATCAGTTTTCATTTATAATTAAAACATCTCTATCTCCCATGGGAAGAAGCTTGAAAACATGACCAAAGGGTATCCCTTGGAAATCAGAATGGAAAAACAAAGAACTCAAATCTTTTATTTTATTTTACAATTTACCCCACCATGAGTTATACCCTATTTCTATACATGGTTGGCCTTTCACCTCTAAATATTTCCGCCTGATGGCAGAAACAGACAAAGAAGCATTCAGCTAAAATAGAACTACAGATGTTTCAGAAACTGCAGCCATTCTATTTTGGCAGCAATTCATAATCAGAATTTTCTGATTATGTCCCTTGTCACATTAAAATCCATAAACTAGAATGTGCACATGCTGATCCATATAATAAACTCTCTCCCTTGGAGCTCATTTACTGAGGTCAACCTTCTCACATACTGGCTTCCCAATAAAGGAATATCACAGCAAAGCAAACTGCAATTAGGGAAAAAAAAAAAGAACAAAAAGAACTTCCATGCACTCAGCTTATTTGACAAGTGTGGAGAGAGAGAAGTGTTCCTCCCTAGACCCACAGAATCAGCAAGTACCACCTCTTTGTTTGATCCCCTCCTAATTACAGTCACCAAAATTAACCCCCCAATCACAGTTAAAAACTTGTCTTTTTTCCCCCAAATATCCTAATCCCTTACTTTCTTTCTCTCTTTACCAAAATAAATCAGTATTCTCCTAGTTTCATACACAGATGATGACAGCATTGTGAGACACTGGAGCACAACACCCCTCAAGATTTCTATCAGCTATAGCTAACTAACAGAATTCTCTATCAATGAAGCTTCAAAGATTCTGTAGCAAAAAAGAAGAATGCACCACAATATAAGAATCAGGAATGGAAATTCTTAACCAGATAGAGCCTCCACAGGGACCTTTTCAAAGAGAAACTGTATTTCATTTGTCTAATAACCCTAGAATGAGCTATGCACTCTAGTCTAACCAATAAATACTTATACAAATCTTTCAGAAGCTAACAGATGTTTCTTTTATGAGCAGAGACAAGTGCCATTCGGCCTTTTTAGACACTTATAAAAATTCAGATAATTTTAAGCTATTTTAATAGCTGCCTGACAATTTTATTAATGCACTCTGCTACAATATGATCCTGTTTCCTTCACAAAAAGACTGACTCATACCATGGATTTTATACACACTAAGGTGCATGTTGCTAATGCCATCCTCTTGATTAGTAAGAAAAGAAAGCCTGTTTTACTGACCAGAAGAAACAGAAAGCTCTCTGCAGGATTTAACGTGAGTACTGTGTCAGCCTGCAGAGATCCTGTCTCAAAATCATCTGGAAGCTTTAATGATTTACTCAGTGTAAACTGACAGACTTAAGTACAGAACCTGCCCAGAATCAATTCTATGGCTCAAATCCTGCCTTGAGCCATAGGTGTCAATGAATTTTAAATTTTAATCTTGGCAACAACTGAGTATTTTACATCATCACAAGAACAGCATACACATAAAAAGCACAATCCTTGCAGGAGAGTCAAGGGCTGTAACAGGTATAGTTTATTAAAACAGGGCATCACTGATAGAGCCAAATTGAGGGAAATTTATACAGCACCTGCTGACTCTGCCTGCCTCTCACCAGTGCCATCAGCATCTCACTTTCTGGCATGCTAAATTCACATACAAATGAAAAGTTCTGCATGCACTTGACATTACAACCTTATGTATAATACTTCTTGTAGGAATATAACTACTAAAATCCCTACACAAGATGCTTAAATTTGTGAGGGTTATGATTTTTCCTTTTTTTCTTGTTTGTTTGTTTGTTTGCGCTTTTTCCAGAAGAAGCTGCAAAAATAATATGAACCCAGACTGTTACCTCAGGCTTTCTGCAGAGCAATATGCCAAAGCACCCACATGCTGAGTGTTTGCAAATTTTAAGTTTGGGATTGACTATGTGCCAGTCCCTCTTCAGCTCTGGGCACTTGATCCTGCACCAAAATCGCTGCTGACCTTTTCTGGTATTTATGATGTCAGTATGGATTTTTATCATTATTTGAGCTCCTGCCACAAAGCAAACAGCTTCTATAGCATGTTTTTCCTCATGCAAAGTATGAACATGTGAATCTCAGTATTCCTGTCAATTTTGCCATTTCTCTATCTTGTATGCTTGGTTAATGGAGGTCACCTTCCCAGGGAAGACTTACTTGCACAGATGAACACCAATGGTAGCTTATATTCTCTGGGTGACTTATGAGTAGAGTTATTTGAAATGCAGTAGTTGGGTATTACCCAGTCTCTATTGTTTAAAAGCACTTAAAATATTCATTCTATCAGCTAGCTGGATTGTGAGGCTAACATGCAGTAGTAGTAAGACATCACTGTTCAATAAAGCCTCTGAGTTTTGACATGTACTTAGAAATATCATAATGCCCTTTGATACAGCATTCAGTTTAACATAGAGATCCTCAACACTGATCTCTACAGGGATTATTCAGGTCTCATTTGTGAGTCCCAGCTGTGACTCATGCAAAGCAATATCCTAAAGGAACAAGGCAGACACAGGAATTGTCACCTGACAATGTAAAGCAGGAAGAGAGTCTCTTGCTACTTACAGGAGGAGCACCCAGCACACAGAGACTGTGATCCAGACTGAAACTGCAACTTGTAAGACATATAATTATGATGACTGTTGTAGTCAGGTCGCAAATAAATTTCACCAGACTGGCTGCAGACTCAAACCTTTGAAGTCAATATTTTGGAGGTATATCTCAGTCCTATAGGAAAACATTCTACCTATCTATACAGCAATGGAGAATGAGGCTAAAGCAGAAATGCTCAAACCCCAGCTGAAAAGCTGAACATGACTCTTGAAAGTTATGGGTTCCCAAAGACATATTTATGCATAGAGATTGAAGTTTGTATATAAAACTATTAATAATTACACAATCCCCAACTGGCTCCTAGGAGAAGCTGTTAAATGTTACATTGCTTGAGACACTGTTTCAGGCTACCAAAGAGAGGTGTGAATTTCTCCCAAAGCCTAAGGTTGCCATTTCAAAGAAGAGATTTTTACATTTCTGCACTCTGCTATGGAACAGCTGGATCACTTATTCTAAGGGCATATGCAAAGTGCTTATCAGGAAAGGGCAGAAGAGCAATAATTTACAAAGAAATCCTACTGCCTTTTTTCCATCTACAGAGCGAATGGAGTAGTACCTTTACCACCTAAAATATTAAATTACTATGTAAGGGTCTGATCTTTTCAGCAACTCCTAAGATAACTGGAATAAGAACCTTTGCAGAGCAAGGACTTTGGGTATTGCAGGTGCTGTTTAAAACATGCTGTAGGCCTTCTACACAGCAAATCAGACCTGGTTAGATTATAAGACAGTCCTGAATCTGAGTTTCTTCCAGGCATGGTGTCCGAGAAAAAATGAATCTGAGCTACTGGTTTCCCTTTATCACTGTTTTTGCTGGGAAGAAAAGTCTTCCCAGACACAGAAAGAATCACAGACCCTAGTACCTTCCCTCTGTGTGTGGCTGCAATTTGGAAAAGGCTATTCTGGACTGTCTCATCAGTTATGTTGCAGCGACCTGGAGACAGAAGTTCTTGCCTTTCCTGCACTGATGTGAAAAATTCTTTAGTTTGCACAAAAAGCATCCTGGTGTAGGCAGGTTTATAATGGTGCCTTCTAGCCAGCAACTGGTTGTTGAAGCATCTCTAGAAGGAGACCCAGTGGGTATAAAGCTGCCCTCCTAACTGGGGTTGGGTGTCATGAGAGGCTCCTTTGGAGACTAGCATTTCCCTTCATAGGAGTTTTATTGTACTTCTGTTTATGTAACATTTCAACAAACATTCTAGATTGCCCCCAAGAAATCTTCACGAACTTACCAGGGACTTCTGTGAGAGAAACAAGGAAGACATTAAAACATTAGTTTAGTAAAATATCCTTTGGTGGAATATTTGGGGCTCATGACATGAGACAGTCTTTCAATCTTTTGTAATGCAGGCAGGAGAAATAAAAAGACACTTCAGAAAAATTGAGAATTACCACAGAATTAAGCCAAACATTTACAAAGCAGTAAAAGAGTATCATATCTCTCCAAATTACTTGCCCTTCCTTCCATTTCCATTGAATGATAGAAAATACAATCATTTAGGTTGAAAAAGACCTTTACATCCTACCATCAAAGTAACACTACCAAGTCCATTCCACTAAACCTTGTCCCTACATGCCACATCTACACAGCTTTGAAATGCAGCCAGGGATGGTGACAATTTCCTGGGCAGTCTGTTCCAATGCTTGTCAACCCTTTTTGTTGAGAAATTTTCTGCTCCCTTCTCTGGACATGCTCCAGCACCTCGATGTCATTCTTGCAGTGAAGGGCTCAGAAATGAACATGAGACTTGGGGTGTGGCCTCACCAGTGCTGAGAAGAGAGGGACAATCCCTGCCCTGCTCCTGCTGGCCATGCTATTGCAGATACAGGCCAGGATGCCATCAGCCTTCTTTGGCCGCCTTGGCCCACACTGGCTCATGTTCAGCTGCTGCTGACAAGCACCCAAAGATCCTTTCCCACTGGGCAGCTTTCCGGCCATTCAGCCCCAAACCTGTAGTGCTGCATAGGGCTGTTGTGACCCAAGTGCAGGACCTGGCACTTTGCCTTGTTGAAACTCACAGAACTGGCCCTAGCCCATCGATTCAGCCTGTCCAGATCCCTCCTGTCCAGAGCTTTCCTGGCCTCCAACAGATCAACACTCCCACTCAACTTGGTGTTGACTAAGTGTGCACCCTATCCCCTCACCCAGACCATTGACAAAGATATTAAATCAAACTGGCCCCAATACTGAGCCCTGGGAGACACCACCGGTGACTGGCTGGCAAATGTACTCGGCTCCATTCACCACCACTCTCTGGGCCCAGCCATCCAGCCAGGTTTTTATCCAGAGAACATGTCAAAGCCATGGGAAGCCAGTTTCTGTGAGAATGCTGTGGGAAACCATGTCAAAGGCTTTATTAAAGTTTAAGTAGACAACACCCACGGCCTTTCCCACATCCACTAAGGAGAGCCACGTTTGTCACAGAAGGAGTTCAGGTGGGTCAAGCAGGACCTGTCTTTCACAAACACATGCTGACAGGGCTCGATCCCCTGGTTATCCGGCACACGCTGCAGGACAGCACTCAAGGTGACCTGTTCCATGATCTTCCCTGGCCCCAAGGTCAGGCCAATAGGCCTTTAATGCCCCAGATTCTCCTTCTGGCCCTTTCTGTAAATGGACATTGCATTTATTCATCTCCAGCCCACTGGGACCTCCCTGGTTAGCAAGATCTGCTGACAGATTCAGCCAGGCACTGCCCTGTGACAGTGGTCACAGGGGTCTTCAGGTGAGGAAAGAGAAGAGAATGTTGACTCCATGTTCAGAAGGCTGGATTTATTATTTTATGATATGTATATATTACATTAAAACAATACTAAAAAGAATAGAAGGAAAGGTTTCCTCAGAAGCTAGCTAAGAATAGAAAAGAATTAATAACAAAGATCTGTGGCTTGGACAGAGAGTCCAAGGTATCTGGTCCGTGGTTGGCCATTAATTGTGAACATTCAAGATGGCCCAATCACAGACACACCTGATGCATTCCACAGCAGCAGATAACCATTGTTTACATTTTGTTTCTGAGGCCTCAGCTTCTCAGAAGGGAAAAAATCCTAAAGAAAAGGATTTTCTCAGAAGATGTCTGCGACACTGCCCCTGGCTGGCTACCTCGCCAACTGGGTCAGGAAATAATCTTCCACACACTCCAGGAACTTCCTGGACTGTTTCCTCTCCCCTGTGCTGTATTTCCAGCAGACCTCTGCTAAGTTCAACTTACCTCTCTGGTAAGTTCAAGCCCACCACAAGAACAAGGGCTAGCAACTGTGAGACTTCCCAGCTGCTTACAGAATATTTCTTCTGCCTCCTCATCCCAGGCGAGCGGCCTACAACAGACTCTCACCATGGTATTTGCTTTGTTGGCTCTCCCTCTGATTCTTACCCTAAACACTCGACTCTGATGTCACCATCACGAGGTCACCTTTGCTAATGGAACTGCAGCCTATGACACGGGCTGGAGAACAAGCCTGTGCTTGGACACTTCCTCTCTCCTCCGCAGCATTTAGGATCCAAAGTCTTCTCCCATCCCAGCTCAACACCTGGAGCTACGGCATTGTCTCATCTACTCATTGTTTGCGCACAACTGCCTGGGAGATGAGCAGATGTAGACACTGACCAATTTATTGCCAAGATTAAAAAACTGTGGAGAAGCAGGTGATCAGCTGGAATTGAAAAGACACATGGGACAACTTACAAAATCATTCATTTGGGAGTTGTGCTATGTATGTTAAGAGGGCAGCAGTACAGGAATTCTGACTCCATGTGTAAGTTAGAGTTTTTCACAGCTCTGATCAGACGAACATTCTTGCCTAGCTCTATGGAGATTGATTTGCACACACATTTTATATCCATTAATTATTCTTCTCCATATTTCCATATTTTCTGCCTGTATTTTCTTTCAATCTTAGATCTGCCTCTGCTCCATATTCATCTTTTTACAAGCAGTCTTTATGCCTGGTTTTATCCCCCCTGTAATAAAAGCACGATATCTTCATTAAAATTACAACTGATATTTTAAGCAAGGAGACTATACCCCTTATTGTCTCAACTCAGATTTTGCTCTCTTTGACCATGCAGCCCTCTATGTCCAAGTTCTGTTTATCCACATTTCTTCTCCTGCTATGACATGCTATTCACTGCAGTCAGCCAAATATGGCTATTAATGGGACAGCTGCACACAGTGAGACAGTACAATAGCCCAGCTTTACTTCCTATGCATACATTTATATTACTTAAGGTTGTCAGGGTATACGTTTGTTTACATGAAACTCAAGGTTCAGTGGAGGGAAAGGCTTGGTGAAGAGGTCTGAACAATACATGGAGTAAAAATTGTATATTCCTTAATGAAAGAAGCTTGAGAATAATTAAGCAAAAAGGTGACTGCTTCTGGCTTGCTGAAAAGACATCAGTGTATCCACAGAAGGATACACAGAATGGAAACAAATGCATGAAGAAGTAAGCACTAGAATCCAGTCTTTGACATAGAGCTAAAATAACAGGTCCTGTCCCGGAGCTGGGTACTGAGAAAAGCAGGCCTTGTGGATTTCAGCAGGGGATAAGTACAGTAAACGCGCTCTTTCCTGGCTCCCTCCTAAAGCAGTGGTGTATTTTGGCTTCTCTAAATAAATACTCCCATTTGCTTAGGCTGACTTAGCTTGAGATGATTTTGAGAGAGATGATGAAACACATCAAGGCTGCACTTTTACAGGGTTGTAAACCTTCCAAGCAGGATGCTGGATTGTCTCTGCACTTACCAGCACTGCAATACATATGCTGAGGGCAAGAGGAGAACAAGAGGGTATGTCTCTGACTCTGAACAGCTAGCAACACTGGAACCTGGGAGAATTAAATGGTTTTAGTGGTGTGCTAGCCAGAAAGTGCTCTGCTTTGTGACAGGGTAGTAGGGGAACTTTTTTGTAATCATCTCCTTATAGAGTTACTCTAAAAGTGTCCTTCCTCAGACCAACTATGAAATACATTTTCAAGGAGCTGTGGGAAATGGGAATAGGTAGGGAAAGCTATATTAGGTGCTTAGAATCCAGACCCCTTTATCAACTTATTAAGAGGACCAAACAGCAACTTATTTCTATTCACATGTGTAATTCTTTTCCCTTCTTCTTCCTCCCTGGTTCAAGAATGATCCCAACTTCATTCATTTTCAGTGGTTACATGGAACAGTTAAATTGAAAATAATAATTAAGTTTTATTAAACAAAAAAATTAATAAAACCCAAGTTTTTCCAAAAGGTATTGAACAGTACATAACTACAGCATGCTCATAATTCTTTATCATCTACTGTTTTGTCAGGCTCTCATCTGCCCCAAATAATCAGACCAATAAAACAAACTACATAGATAATCAGTGTTGTCAATTAATCTATACAGAACATCATTGAGAAAAGAGATCACAAAGAGAACAATTACATTCAAGCACCAAAAACTGAAAGAGTGAAAACATTTTACAAAATCTCAGCTAGCCCTTTCACCCACACTGTATTGCTTGCCTCATCATTCTCCCCCCACCCCTCAAATAAGGACAGTAAAAAAATCATTAAAATACCTTTGAACTTGTGAAAGACGGCCCATAGCTCAGCAATGTCAGTGGCAAATGTAATGTCTGTGTCGAGAACAATGACTCGCTCAAGATTGGAAGGTAGAGTCTTAGTCAGAACCAACTTCATCAGCCCGTAAATCCCAGAGTAGTGTTTGTTGGGGATCCAAGACACTTCAGACTTGACAGGAAATGGGAAGTCGGAAAGAGGAAGAAAAAATAATCTTTATTAGAAAGAGAAAATTTTCCTGAAATTAGTTTCTTGTCATAGTGGAAGATCTCTGAGGTGGAAAGTAATCTAAAAGCCTGTATTTAAATTTACTTCAGAAGTGCTGAAATACACTAGTTTCTGAAAGCTTGGGGAAAAAAAGCTCTTTCAGGCAACCCCTTCACACAATATAACTACAATTATTGGAGCCTTTCTGGTCTGGCAGAATTCATTCTGAGACATCCATGTGTCCTTATAAAACTGAAATACATTTTTAGTCTAAAACTTGAGGTGCATCATACATTACTTTAATTTCAACCAAAAAAGAAGTTGTCATCTCAAAATTTTCTCTGCATGATCTTTTCCTTACATTTTTTATAGATTTGGTGGTCAGAATTTCAAAAGGCTAATCATTTGAAATAACGGGCCAGAAAACTGCAAAAAAATTGTTTCTTACAAATGCAAATTTTCCTTAAGCCTTTAAGTTTTAATCTTTAACTTAAAACTACTGAGATCCCACAGACATGCTCAAAAGTAGAGAAATTTACAGAAAATTGTCAACCACACTTTTTGGTTTTATGTATTGAATGTGGCAAACTCAAACATTTTCATTTCTTCACTAAGAGCTAAAAAAAATATTTGTAAAACTTGCAAAATAAAAGTTGGGAGGCTAAGTTCAGTAATGCATTGTACTCTTGACACTGGGATATTCCATGAGCTGTGTTTAGTTTTCTTTCTGTGAGACTCAAGTCCTCAAATTTCAAAAGTTTCTGCTTAGAAGTTTTTGAGAAGTTCCTATTTCCCTGTCTGAAACTCCTTGTTTGTTTTAAGAGGCATGCACTACAATTCCCAGATTTTATGTTTTCCCTGGAGTAGTGCTCTCAATAACTTAAATTAGTATTTTGTCTACAAAATCTTGAGTGAAACAGATTTCAGGATTTGTCCTGGCATGTTACACTTTGGAGAAAGCAGGCAGAAACTCAGTGTCTTCATAAAACTGAGGAGATTTATTCTGTTGCTTAACTATCTTATATCTATTCACTGCCATTGTAAATTTTATTCTATGAAATAAGATTTGCACAAAAAAAAAAAAAAATTCCCCCAAAATCCTTAGAGAAAACCTTCTGTAAGAGAGTGAGTTCCTACATTTCGAAGCTGGAAGCAGGGTTGAAGAACGGCTAATAATAGGTGCTTAGAGCACACTTCTTTTTGAATATAAAGTAACAAGGCCTCTGATGATGTAAGCTGACCTCCTCTATTCCCTTTTAAATGGCTCACAACTTTTCTCTGTATTCTCAGGATTCCTGTATCAGGGCAGAGCTCTCTCCCACTACAAAGTTCATTAAAAAGACAGAGGGAAGTAGAACAAACCTTTAAGGAGAAAGACAAGAATTTCAGGGGAAAGGTGGGAAAAGCAGATTCTCATAGAATAAAACCAGAAAGTCCAAACTGAAGCATGAAGTTTTGGTTGGTTCATTTGAAAACTCAATGCTCCCCAGAAATATCTTCTGTGTGTAACAGAGATAATTTCAAATTCACACTCTCACAACTCTACTTATTTGTGGTCCCTGCTTTCCCATATCGTGGCTTTTGGAATGGACCATCACATCATGTTGTATTTAATTTATACCAAACAGCATCTATTTTGCTTCTGCAAACCATACTGTTCTCAATCTGCCACTTGATATCCTTGTGCTAGACCAGTCATACCTGACATGTTAGAAGTGTTAAGACATTTACAGACTTGAACTTGCTTTTACCCATTGCTATGTTATTAATTTTGGATAGCATGTCCTTCATTCTATTAGCTGAAATGTTTCTCCAGAAAAACACCCACTGTGCTTATGCAAATAAGTTTAATAAGGTAGGCTTCATATGTTGCATGAATAGCCTGACACAAGCAGGGAAGGTAAAAGGTGGCTGGAAAAGCAAATCACCTTCAAAGTGCAGTTATTTTCTTTGCTCTCAGGATTCCTAATTTCTAACACCATATATCTGGTGTTAGAAATTGGGAATCCTGAGAGCAAAGGATTGCTCTCCATGTATCACCACAGGGATGAAACCCATGTCTGGCAATTCCTTCTGATCTGGCACACAGAAGGCAAAAGCCTGCCATCCTGAAGCCTGATGTCTGAAGGCACCACTTTCAAAAATGAAAGGGGCAGCCCTGTTCCAAATGGTCCATCTCAGCTGGCCAGCATGTGTTGGCTTTGAGGATATATTGAAGCCTGGACACTCAATCAGTCCAATTTATCCCCAGTTTCCTCTCCTGTGATACAGAGTTGACTAAGATGCACACAGAGATCCTAATCAGCCCCCAGCATAATTTCTTCATGGCTTTGCTATTCAAGAAGAATGTAACAGTTCCAAATTCACGGTAAGGAAAACTCCTTGCGCTACAAAAGAGCTGTGAAGGCTCATTGTCTGGCTCACCACATTGCGCGAGGAAATACACAGGCACAGCGTTGGAGCAAGTGCTTAGTCCTTATCTTGGTTTTGGCCACAACCTGGAGGTTATTCTGTATCATGTCAAAACCTTGCAGGGAGCAGGGGGAAGGGACTCTGCCTTCTGAGAAGAAGAGTGTGGCTTCTGGTCAAAAAAACCATTTTTCTAAATATTGTCTAAATACTTTCTGTAAGTTTTAATACAATTTTGTTTGCTTAGCACAGTTAAAATGGCCCGTATATGGCATGTTTGTGAATCATAAGCTAGATCAGAGCTGCCTTCAGAGAACAAATATTCCTAGAAGATACATCAGCAACATTAAAAAATAGAGTTAGTAAAAGAGAGTGAAACAAAACAGTGTGACATACTTTGCCATTTGTGTAATTCCTAGTTCAGCAGAAACACCACACCCAGACTTGTCCTTTGAAGCGCGAGCTGCCCCAGAGCCATCCTACGCATGTCTAGGCAGAGACAGACAGCCGACCAGACAGTGAGGTGTACCCAAACATAGAGACTGTTGCTCCCACCTCTCTGGCATTTATCAGGAGATCAGTTCTGTGCTGCATGCAGACTCATGGGCTTGTGATTTTTATATTAAAAAAATTTAGATATTTTAGTTTGTTTTCAGTCTTCAATTATGAAAATAATAAAGATGATTCTGATGAAGGACCTTTAGTGAGTAGATTATTTCACTTAAAAGAATCAGTGTCAGTACCAGCTAAATGCTTTTCTCTTATGAAGAAAAACACAGATCTTGAGAGCTAGAGATCCAAGTCTGGACTCTTCAGATTTTCAGTCTTCAGATTGTTTATTATTTCTTATCTATATAATTTTTTTTCTGCCCAACAGAGGTCTGACCAGCAAGGCAGCCAAGGGCACTCTGACCTCCTACTGGGTGGTTGTCTCTTTTTATACTAAAAACTACATACATCATATTTACTTTTATTTCCTAATACTTTTCACCCATATTAGCAAGTGCACCTTCACCACAGACCAATCCCAAAGTGCCAACATCACCACAACAAATGGATGACAAGAAGAAGAAAGACAAGACACACCCTGATCCCTCCATCTTGTCTCCATAACCCCCCGGTAACAAAACCCTAAAATCTATATTTCACCCTGTAAATACATCATTCCTGCACCATTCATTCTTAAGTGACTCTTATGTCCTCAAACAGGTAGCGCATCCCTAGAAAGATCGAAGTCAAGCTACCAAGCGCTCCTGGCAACATTCTAAGATTTCTGAGCCCCCCAAGGGTTTTCTCGGTAACTCTGGACATCCGGAGTGATGTGCTGAGTTCCCACACCTCACCAGCAAGTTCTCTTCCCTAATTGTGCTGAATCTCTGGGAAAAGCTGACCAAATCACAGTTGCTGTGCACAGCCTGACTCAGCTTTCTCACAGTTGCTACCACTGTATAAATGCTCATTAAGTTAGCAAAAGTGTCATTTTTAACAGAGAAGTCTCATACATAGAGCTTAAAATGTTCCCTTGACTGAGAGAGGGGAGAATGGCAGCCCTTTCTCGGTGAATGACTTGTATGGTGACTACATTCCTAAGCATTTAGGTATTTTCATTTTTTAAAATACTTGAGTCAAATTGCTCACACATTACGATCACCAAGCACAACACTTGTACCAAGTCATCACAAATATATCGAGCCAGACTTTGACTCTTACACTGTACTTCTTTATGGAACTGCATGACTTTTTTATATGTTCTTTTTTTCCCACAAACAGATGATGGGGCAACTTGCCTAAGCTTCCCCGGTGAATACTGACTGCTCCACAGATGTAAGAGAAGTATCTGTACAATGACAGGTTACCTGAGTCTCTATGAAAGGGATGGAGGCTTGGACTTGTACACTTAGCATGAAACAAGTCAGGAAAACAGGACCAGCATGAACAGAATGATAGTGACCAACACAGAAGGACAAAAACCTTTGGAGCTTCTGACACAATACTTTCTGTATTGTGTCAGATCAATCACCCACTGAGCTCAGTGGCTGGGACCATACAATAGATGGTGGCAGCTGCCTACTGAAGAATATAAACCCAGGGGAATTCTATACCAATACTGCTCCCATATATATTTTCATTCTGCAGTGAGTTGCACCACATTTTGGAGCTACTGGTGGTATTAATGTTGGTTAATAAATTTTGGTGGATTTTTCATCTGTGAATTAGATCAAATTAGGATACACTTTCATATTTGGCGAAAGTCCAATTCATTATATTGAATTATTACATTTTGATTTAAACCTCATACTCTTAAAGGTCTTGCATACCAAGACACTTTGCAAATATGACTTTGCTGCACTCACCCTTCTCTTTTCCACATTACTAAAATCATTATAAACAGAGTAGTGAGATGAAGCACAGGAAAAGAAATTATGTATTTGCTGTCTTGTGTACATGTTTACGTGTACACAAAGTGAAGCATCAAAACAGTAGCCAGAGGAAAGATAAACTAAGGCTATATGGGCCTGCAGGACTGTATATGTTTCTCTTATAGTTTACCAGCTTCTCTGAAGCACTAGAGGTTGACAGAAAGCCTAAGAGCCTGATTTGCTACATGCTTCTTGGATTGGAAGGTGATATATAATAGTACCATTAAAAAAAGCTCTCAAAACTTTTAGCTAGCAACTGTATGAACTTAAGACTGCATTTCCTTTCTATAAATAGAAGTTTCCCTTCTAAAAGCATTTCCCCCATTAAAGACTTCTGATTACTTCCCTACCAGAAGAAAATTCTATCCTGACTTTTCCTGATGAATAGGTTGTACCCAATACAGCACCACAAAATCACAGAACAAGCTTGGAAGGTACCTCTGGGAGTGATTTGGTCCAACTTCCCCCTGGCAAGCATGGCCACCCAGAGCCAGTGGCCATGTTCAGATGGCTTTTGACTATGTCCAAGGATAGGGACTCCACAATCTCACTGGGCACCGAGCCAGTGCTTGGTTACCCTCACAGTAAAATAATGTTTCCTGATGTTCAGAGGGCTCCTCCTGTATCTCAGTTTGTGCCCACTGCCCGTTGTTCTGTGTCTGAGCACTCTGACAAGAGCTTGGCTCTATCCTTTTCACACCCTCCCTCCAAGTATTTATGTACAATGATAAGATCCTCCTCCAAGCCTTCTCTTCTCTGGATGAACAGTCCCAGCTCTCTCACCTTCCCTTGCATGTGAGGTGGTTCAATCCCTTCATCATCTCAGTAGCCCTTGGCTGGATTCTCCATTATTTTCACGTCTCTCTTGTGCTGAGGTGCCCAGAACTCAGCCTAGACCCAGCCCTCCTTCTGTGGCCTCAGCAATGCTGAGGGGAAAAGGGTCACGTCCCTTGACCTGGTGTCAATGTTGTATCTAATGCTGTCATTGCTGCAAGGGCAAATTCCTGGCTCTTGTTTGACCTGGTGTCCCCCAGATTCTTTTCTACTAAGCTGCTCTCCAGCAGGGCAACCCTCAGCATGTCATGGCACATGGGTTAGTTCCCATATGCAAAATTTTGCACTTTTTGTTGATCTTCATGAGGTTCCTGTCAGACCCCCTTCTCTGTTATATAGTATTTTTTTGCGATTTACTTAATGAAATTCCTCACTGTCCTACAGAATATATAGCACGGAACACTCTGAGGTACAAGAAGTGCCCCTTGTTCAGTGTGGTAAGATGGAATTTTGGCTGATAAAGTGCTTCCCTGGCAGCATGTCCCTAAACACTTTACCCTGGAAAAATGCAACCTCCAATACCATATTGATTTTGTCACTACATTCACTGCATCTTCCTAGGTATGCCTGGGGGAAAAAAAAAACCAATCAAAATAATGCAGAGCTATGACATAGCATCCCCTTGCCCACTCCAAACCAAAGACACCCGTGCTGCTCGCTGACTCCACAGAAGCACCACCAGGGCAGTGCCTTGCAGGAGGAGCTGTGGGTCAGGCTGGCTGGGGGGAGGCACCAGGCTGACAATCAGCAGCCCTGAGGTGCCCCTTGCATGCCTCTTCTGCATCTCAGAGGTGGGCTCATAAATGGCATCAAACAGAACCCAATTCCAGCACCATCCTGACTAATGGCTGCAGATTCCCTGTGCTGGGGAAACAGCCAGCAGCAAATAGAAGAACTAATAAAACAGGAAAGGCAGAAGGAAGTAGAAAATACAGTCCGTAGATTTTGCCTCTCCAGAGCCTTCATGCCAGGTTTTACCATTAAAAATACCTAGCATCTAGAACAGACTGATTAAAATAAAGAGAAATGTGAATCAGGTTTTGTAATAAATGAATCAATGGAAACATGGATATCCAAAAGTAATTGGCATCTACTTGCTCTTAAACAACTTCAATATAGGCACTATCTTCCTTGAAAATTGCATCAGTCAGACGATAAACTAAGTTTGAAATCTTAAAAGAAGGCAAACAGAGCAAAACTTCCAGGCCACAGCAAAATCACAGAGAGTTTTAAATCTGCACAAGTTGTAGCTGAATTGTATCTCACACTGATCTGAAAAGCAGTGCAATCTACATGGTGAAAGAACTTGCAGCAGGAGGGATCTCTGTGAAGCAAAACCAGCCAAAGTCTTTTGTAGCTGCTGGCTACAGGCAGCCCTTACAAATATCCTAGGCATGGGGAAGAATCCTGAAATTCTGATGTGTGAATCAGGTAACAATAAAAATTGTTATTTCCTCTGACTGGATAAATAACTTTCTAGACACAGCTGACAACTTGTTTTTCACAGCTTTTTCATTACTTGCCTAGTGCTTTGATGCTACTATGAACACTACAAGTAGCAAGATATTGGTTTTTAAATCATGTGGCCTTCATTTAAGACAAAGCTAACAGAACTGGGGCTTTCATGTCACTTCTAAACTGGAGGAAAATACTGCCACCACTTTAATGATGATCATATTCTGTGATTTGTAACATAAAGCACAAAAAGAGGGGGTAAGAAACCAATATTGATTTGCTGGCAGAGGACAGGAAGTTTGCTTTATGCATGGTTTTTCGCATCACTGTTTTTCACACAGGGAGATCTTCATCCTGCTGTGAATATATGCCATACCTCTTCCCACATTCCTGAAACTTGAGTCACAATTCCAGCAGCACTAGCAGGGCTCAGGATTAGTTCCAGGATAATCCTTCCCATTTTACATTGACTATACCTCACAACATCTAACCTCTTTGCTGGGACATGTGACTGATCCCCTTTTTCACTCTCTTGCTTCCAGGGGAGCAGTATCAACACCTTGTTGCAGAGACTGGGTTAACTGGGAATCACTGAGGAAGGAGACAAGTAGGTTACCATTTAAATTTGGGTAAACATTCATGCCTGTCTTTAGCACATTTTAGCACACATAATTATAATAATAATAAAAGATAAAACTTAGATTGAGAAATTCTAAATCCTCATAGATCCTGAGAGGAAGAAGATTGCTGTCACCACCAATAGTTTTCTTAGAAAGAAAGCCAAAAAGAATCTCCTTGCATCTTACCTTCAGAAAATCACTGCACTTGCTCCATCCTTGTCAGGCATCCAGCAAACATTATCAGAAGAGCCTTATTTGAACAAAACCAGACTCTTCTATTAATGTTTGATGGATAACTTGTAACTTCCACATTGAATTTAGTTTTTTCATGGGTGATTCACATGTTTTGATCATACTGATATTCCCCCCCATAACCAGTCCTTACTATTTATATGAATGGTTGTCAAGGAAACCAAAAATACAGCAAAGTTGGGTAACTCTCCTGGATTCAGAATTTCTGGTTTCTGAGTATTTTAAGAAATAATAACTTGCTCTAAGAAACAATTGTAAGGCAAAAGGAATTTATACATCTTTGCTAAAATTATTTTTCTATTTCTGCTGCCCTTTGAGGCTGTTCTTGCTCATCACAGAAGCACTGGTGACTTTAATAGGATTCTGCCTCATCTTTCACTTTAAGAAACAGATGGTATCTTCCACACATGTGTGCAACAAGTCTGGATACAAATAGCAGTGAGCAAAAAGGTTGAGATAGAAATGGATGATTATTTGAACCTCTGGGTCCTGGATAATGTAGAGCAAATGCAGAAACCGTGGAGCAAGCCACAACTGGAAAGGAAGATTAGATACTAAAAAGGCAGAACAAACAAAACCTTCAAAATCAGCATCAGCATACAGCAAAGGAAAATAACTGCAAATTAATTTTCATCTCTGTAGCAAAGTCCATAACACAGTCTGACTGATGTTGAGGATTTTTTTCTTTTCTTTTTTGTATTTTCCTTCCTAATCTCTCACCAATACACACATGCACACAAAGGGCAGACAAGTGGGAAAAACCTAATTCAAGGATGCTTCTTCAAAACAACTTCCTTAACAACAAAATTAAATGAGGGTGCCAAGAGCTTATCCATGTTTTATACGGATACAACTGCAGACATAAACTAAAACTGATGTAGGATTTATTTTGGTCTCTGACACTTAGGCAACAAAACATTCAGCCATACAGCTTCTTCAAAAAAGTAAGGACCAAAATGTAATTCACCTACTGGGATCTTTAGGGACTATCTCACTCCCCTTAGGAATTTAGCTGGCTTTTCTCCCACTTTATTTAGCCCCATAAAACTCAAATGGCCAGTTTCTATTTGAGTCCTTTTATTACTCTCATTAGAGACTTTCTAATTTTTTTTCATTGTTTCTTGCTATCTCCAAAATGCTGAATGCTCTCTTTGTTTTCCTTTCTTCATTTGTGCAAAAAGGGACTGCAGAATGAAAAAGTCTGGCCAGTCTCAGTTAGTGCTGTTTTCTTTGCTTCTTGTTCCTTTGAGGCCCCTGGCCTCAATCACAGCTGTTTTCAGTGCAGCAGTCAAGGGTGGAGGACCTAAAAGAGTCTGAGCATCCCGAGAGAGGTCAGTGAGAACCAGCCAAACACCAGCCTCCAGCCCCACCTCTCCAGAAGAGGGAAAAGAACAAATCTTCCCTAGAAGATAAGATAAAGCCTTTTTTTCTTATTATTTTCTGTCAGTGAATGAGTGAAAAGAGACAAACAAGCTGAAGCAGATAAAATGGCAGGAAGCCAGAGCTTTCTGCTAAAAGCTGACTGACAGGTAGATCTGGCCAGAACTCACCCAGTGGTGAAAACTCAGGGCTGCCCCTCTCACTTCATCTGTATGGAAAGATAAGAAAGATCAATTGCCCGCTTTAATTGCCAGTGAACTCAATCAACAAGCTCTTTGTGCTAATTCATCAGGGAAGATACTAATCCATGAAAATATTATCACTGTCTGATGTACTGAAGCTTTTCCACTTCAGTAACTATGCAAGTACATACACACTGGCTGCAGCCATTCCATGTTCTACACATTTCCATGCAGCTCTTGGGGTCAAAGTCCAGCAACACAACCTGCATTTTGCACATCAGGATAACAAACAGGTTTCACCAAGATGCACTATGCAGGATAAAATGCAACAGCATATCCTGCATAAACACATTTTGATGGATAGACAAAAGCTCCAACTCAGTGACAAAAAAAAAATCTTTTCGTAAGGATTATCAGAGAATAATAGATTATCAGAGAAGGTTGCAGAAGTTACAGTGACTATTGCTTACCAAGTAATACCTGAGAAAGGAGATTGCAGGTGTAAAATACTAGTTATCATGCACAAAAACATTCCCAACCAGACACCAAGAATGTTGAAGGAATGACTTCCCACCCTTTTAAGCCTGAAAGATTCCCATCCAGTTTGTATCCATAGAAAACCGTGTTTGACAGCCAGAGTTGCAAAATAAAAAATCATAGAATATATCAAGTTAGATGGGACTCATAAGAATCACTGAGTGCAACTCTCTTCTCCTCACAGGACTACCTAAAACTAATCCCTATGACTAACAGGTTCATCCATGGTCAGGCTTGGAGCCATGACCAGAGCTCACGAGCTTGGTGACATGACCCTGGGGAGCCTGGTCCAGTGACTGACCACCCTCTCAGTGAAGAACTTTCCTGATGTCCTAGGGTGGTTTGTGGAATGGATGTGGGAATGCAGCTTCCACCAGATATCTGATATCTTAACACAAAGTCAAAACACATCAAATGCTTATGAGAAAAAGGATCCATTCTTCTATTCAGAAGAAAATCCCTACTTACTATTGGGCATCTCACCAGTAAAATCACCTTCCTCCAGACCTAAACTTACACTGTTTCTGCCTAAAGAGTAAGAACAGTAGAACTTCAACAGCTGAAAATGCTACACCAAAAAAAGGGCATTAGTTGGTGGAACACACATCCAACTAGTGGAATAAATGCTATATCCCATAAAGAACTCTTATGTCTCTTTTTTTTCACCAAAAGCAAAGAATTTGCAGGAAAACAAATCAACCTCCACCCTGCAGAGTTGGAGGCCAAGTGAGTGCAACTTCTTATATAGCAATTATTGCTTCATGGGAATAAAAATTACATAAAACAGTGTTCTTTTCTCTAGTGCTAAGTATTACCATCTCTCAAAACTCCTAGGGACTAAAATGCTCCAGGAATACATCCAGAATAAAAAGAATAATAAAGGATAAAAGGTATTACAATTATGAACAAGCAAAACTAACAATTGCCTAGTGCAAGAAGCAGTGAATGTGATAGGGTGAAAAAGTGTTCTTTTTCTTTTTTATTAGAAAGAGCTACATTGTCTCTCCAACAATGCAGCACTAACTAGATAAACAATCTGAAGAAAATAAAGACATTGGGAAAACTGGGCTCCTTCAAAAACAAGAAACACTGAAGTTCATAGTTAATTGCCCTGCTTCTGGTTAAATATCATCAAATACTTCAGATAACAGTTTGCATTAAGTGTCCATATAGCAGGCATGTAACTCTTACAACTTCCTGAAGCATCTGAGGGCTAAGTCCACCAGCGGCACCCTAATTCTACGTAATCTTGGAGTTTCACTCTAAAGACCATCAGATAAAATTGCAAGCAGACAGGTGAACAGAGGTTCCAAATGTCTCAATAAAACAATACAGATGGAACTATTTTAAAGGCTTTCATCTGTGTCAGCTAAAAACTGTGGAATCCATCCAGCTGTGAAAGGGGTCGGATCTCAAGTAATGGAGGAATATATGGGAAAATTAACAGGGGATCAAAATACTACTCAGTTTTCATCTTTTTTTCTTTAAGGGTGAGACCTAGACACCATCAACTTAAGCTCAAAGAATGAAACTTCCACAGGATTTAAAAATTTGATTGGAACAGAGGTAGCTCTACTAAGAGAAATTACTCAAGTCAAATTAACATCAGTGGCATCTCATTAATAACCTTACTATGTATGTCAAAAAATTAATCTTTGTGGGACTGCAGATTGACCTGAAAAGTGATAACTTCACTAAAAGAAACAAAATTTCTCAATTTACAAGTCCAAATGTTCTCATACTAAGTCGACTCAAAAAAGAGGTGATGTAAATAGCATTTCATTAACAATGTTATTACCTATCCCCCCTTTAAAGCAAGTATTGAGACTAAAATCAGACTGTACACCCTTACCTGGACTGAGATGGTTTCAGACCTATGGGAAGAGTGACTCCAGCATATGCTTGTGCTGTGCCAGGCACACAGCATGACTTTGTCATTTTCACTGCTGTGAAAACTTGTCACACAAAAAGGTGTGCCCAGACAAGGTGAACAACATTTCTGTCCACAAGTATGACTATTTCAGCCCCAGTCCTTCAGAAGACTTGGTCCCTACACTGCCTGCTGAACTGCTCCATAGGAAGTAGCTCACATCAGATCTATTGCCCAACACTTCCCTGAATCTCAATTGTTTCTCAGAAATAAGCCAACACCACAAATAAGCCAACATCATTTACAAATGAGGAAATCTAACCATTTCATCTCCCAGGTTGTGAATCAAGAATATTCTTGGAGTCCTTGCAGCCTCCTATATTTTTCAGCTTATCAATCAGGCATGGAAATACATTTACTTCAGTTCTTTGTAAATCTAGAAGCAAAGCTCATTAAACATTTTGATAAAACGCTCACATCAATACTGATCCTCACTAGGAATGCCTTGAGCAGTCACTGCTGCTCTTCTGTGAGTAATTGAATGCCCTTTGACAGGGAGGTGTCCCTGTGAGCAAGTGAAGAGCCATTAAGAGCTAAGACCATCTAACTATAGCCATTATACGTCTTCCTGCTTTCTACCCGCAGGTGCCAAAGAAAGAAATTGTGCTGGAGCACAGGATGACCATTAACTCTCCCCAGCAAGCACAGGGGATATACAACCTACACCCCTCATGCAGATAAAAGTGTTCAAATAACTTCTGTATATCCAAGGTTAGGTCAGCAAAATGCTCTCATTTCTCATAGGTGGATGATAATGCTCTGAGAAAGCAGCTGCTGTAATGGGAATGCATGGAACAAACGATAGCTGCCCAAGTTAGTTTGAGACGTGTCATTTTTAGGCTTTTCCAGGGCATGCTTTTTAATTTCTGTCAAATTGAATAATTTTTGGAAACTCTCATGCAAAGTTATTCATCCTTTTCTCATTCTCTGCTAAAATTGCCTTCCCTGGAGGTGCAGCACATGTTGCTCCAATGAGCAGTGTTGAGGAAGCTGAATGCCAAACAAAAATCCTTGCTGTTGAAATGTCACAGTCAGCTACTATGATACCAATGTGGGTGATTTTATGAGGAAGAGAGTTGGCTCCTTAGTTCTCACTCCACATATGTTACACAGAGCAGCTACACCATCTTCCTGGTGGACACAGAACAGAACAACTGTACTGCTTTTCCCTAGAATCAAGAAAAAGGTGGCACTACAGAGAGGCCGACAGCAATTAGAACTAAATTATAAAACTAACAAAGAAAACTCCAATGTTTTTTCAAAGCACCAGCAGCAGTAGGAAAGTACAAGGGGTTTACAAAGTCAGACATGAAGCTTTCTTCTCGAATAGTAGTGGAAGCACTGCACAATGTAACACAGGAGGCAGACTTCACAAAGGTTCCACTGTGCTGGGGAGTTTGAATTGCTATCTGTTTCCTGGTGGATAGTAATTTCCTCCCAAACAGTCTGAAGGAAAATATCTTGGCTTACAAAACCAAGTCTGTTAATTTCCAGTCATCTTTACTGAAAATTATTGATAAAAGACTGCTCTTAAGATGGCAGCACTGTGTCACAACCACAAGAATCTTTTATCACCTGAGACTTCAGGCCTCTAGTATTCAATATGTCCATTAGCAAAGACACAAAATCTCAATTATAAAGTAGAAATTCAAATCTAAAAATAAGTCATAAAAGTTATACAAATCTGTAAAATGTTTTGATTAGAGACTTCATTTTCCAGTATCTTGGATTTGCATATTTAAAAAAAATAAAGAGAAGGGGACACGACAGGAAGCAGCAGCAGTCAATGCCTATCATTTCACTGACATGTGCAGTGGGCCAGTTTACAGGAAGACAAAAGGCTGGTGAAATGCAGGAGCACTGCAAGCCCCCCATAACATGTGAGGGTTTTAGATCAAAAGCTCAGCGCCATAGAAACACTTTAACTGAATACTTACTGCTGCGTGAATGAATGTAAACATAAACAGATGCTGGGTTTCTCTTTCTGAGTTGCATTAATAGCAATTAGATCTTGCATATGAAGTGGAAAAGAAATGAAGCAAAGTAAAATACTTCTCCTTTATAACTTTGTGTGTTTGCCTCTGAGGCACACAGTGAACTTCTTAACAGATAAACAATCCTGTGCTGCCCTTAAGAATATATAATCTACATGCAGTGCAATGCAAATACAGTCAAACCCTTATAGTCCATGATAGTTTAGGGGTCAGTCACTATTACTGTGATTATTATACGTGGCTGCAACATCCAGTGGAATTTCTTGACTAGGAAGATGATGGAAGGCAGGAGAATGCTGACCAATTTTATTGTTCAAGGCTTTATCAACAATGCTATCATTGTCACCCTCTTAAACTGAAGTGAAAACCACCAAGCTAATAATCTGTTCATCAAATACACTCTCATATCTTCCCAACTGCCAATCAGAATCCCTCTCTCCCATGCTCAGAAAGTGGTAGCTGCCATTCTGTTGAAATATTTGCTTGATCCTGCTTCCAACCTTGGTATATTGCAATACTGCAATACATACAGCCTTATCACTACTATCACTTAATGGAAGAGCTTCTGCTGGTATCCAAAGATTTCATGGCATTTGAGTTGCTTTTAGTGCAATTTGCTGCAAAGACATTTACATATGGAGCATACTTTAAAACAACTAACTTTATTTGGATTTTGACCTACAGTAATGTTTGCATGGACAATGCAATGTGTCAGACAGGACTTGCTTGCTGTCTAAATGGTAAAGGGAGTCTCCATAGCAAGCGTTCTTACAGGGTCATCTTAGCTGGATTGGGTGAGACTCCCTAAAACATGTTTCTATACAACTTTTGTAACCCAGCTGACCCATGGTCCTACCTGACCACAGCAAGATATGTATTATGTGTATAGATCACCTTAACCTATGTACAAAACATTGCCCAACTATCTTAAGTATGTACAATAAACTGTCCTACATGATCATTTCTACACATGCAGAACAGTTCCTATTGATTGTCTTACTCTTGTACAATTGATTGACTTTGCAGCAGGAACTGTCTGTGAATATCTGGGACAGCCAGATTCTTTGTCCAGGATGTTAATCGACATGCTTAAGCATACAAATTGGTCTAGGCACCGCAGGGTCTGCCTGGGGAATCTCAACAACTGTCTGAAATTCCCACGGGGACCACTCTTGTAACAAGCTGTCAAATACTTCTTGTGCCAGCAGTTCCATCAATCACCTAGCTTCAGCTTGGGCTGCTGTCTCAAACCAGTCCTTTATCTCATCTGTGCAGAAATCAAGCCTGGGAGTTCCTGGACCACTGAGGGAATTTAAGTGCACTAGGGGTGCACACAGGCACAGCCCTGAGAACCAACTATGCTACAATCATAATTAAAGAATTAAACTACTTTATTCTTCTGCTTAAGTCTCATAGCCCTTGCCCATTAGCTCAGCTGGCTGGAGCACGGTGCTAATGACACCAAGGTCGTGGGTTCAATCTCTCTACAGACCCTTCACTTACGAGCTTGACTCGATGATCCTTGTGCGTCCCTTCTAACTCAGAGTATTTTGTGATGTCTGTCTAAATGATGTCAATATCTGACCTAGTGAACTGGCTTCAAAGCTGATGGAAGTGGCTAAGAAGTAATTCACCTCATACTGCAGCAAATGCCCAAAGATAGGTGATCTTTATGCCATGCTTTACCTGAGTTTGCTTGTGCCGTATCAGACTACTGATTTTGTAGTGATCTGAGTGCAGATGTCAACATTTCTGATAGGAAATCACCTAATGCAGCACTGGTACTCAGATTTGTGGTCTGTTGTTTCGGGGAACAGTAAAAGCTGCAATATTATCTATATGTATAGCAAAGAATGGAGCTTTCCATATTTCTCTTTCAGATCGAATGTTCATCTATTACAAAACCCTCTTCACCATCCCTTCAAGTTCATAAATCAATTGCAGCACATGTGGGCTAAACTATTTAAAGGAGATGGCTTTTCTACTCTATCAGTGATTAAAGGACAGTGTATCTGGGCCATTTACTCACAGCAGAGCAGGCAACTGCTCATTCTACATTCTGCATTCTTCAGTTCACCTGACGTCACCAGTGTGTCAAGGAACATGTGGGAAAACAAACTCACCTCATCTGTATTCCACCCATCACATATAGTACTGCCTTATCAGCTGTTCCTTCTGCTTGGGACAGCGCAGATCACAATGGATTTAATGCCTGTGTTTCCCTGGGAGTGAACTGACACAAGATTCCATGTTTAACAATGAAGTGCAGAAGCCAAGTGCCCAAGCCACACACCTTCAATAGTTTGTTCTGGAGCTTCTTCATGTAAGACTGAACTGAAAAAAACACTATATCCTGCAGCCACATATGTGCAAATCACAGCTATAATAGATGAATGTTTCACAAGCTTTTTTTTTCCTTTTATTTAATGCTCAAAGACCATTTTCAGTTTCCAGTTATTTTGTGGGATGCATTGTTGTATTAGATACGTCTACGCATTAGGACCAAAGCTGACTAACACAACTAAAGGGATCATATAAAGTGAATTTACACTGCCAAGTAACCTTCCAGTTTGCAGTCACAGCCATATATGGCCACATAAATTCGGAAGAGTTTTGTGTGGGCCATACTGAGTAGTGGAAGAATGAAGAATGTAGCTGTGGAATAGTTCAATTACTGGCACCATTATCAGCAGCCCACACTTCAAGGATGCTTACTGCTGACTACTGACTGCATGCAGCAGGTTTAGTTAATGGGAGAGAGTTCCAAATCCTAACAGCTAGTGAGTTGAGGGAGAGCTTTTAGGCACCCATCCATGTTCCTTGAGGTTATTGGCAAGGCAGTGAGGAGACAGGCCAAGTTATGTTGGGGAAGGTTACAAGCATCTTAGTACAACTGGCTGTTAAAATCTTCAAACTAACTGGTTTAAAGAAATATATCCAGCAAGCTGCCATCTCAACTGTGTCTGACCCTGTTCCTGCAAATGCTGTTATTTTGGCTCAGCTCCACAGTTCAGTTTCCTCCTCTTCCATCCCATCCCATATAATGCACCCCAAGCAAAGATATACCTTTCCTTGGCCATTCTTTCCTGTGCTCCGTCTCTCTTCCAAGCAGGCTGCTGGTAGTTTGGCAGCATCTGCTTCTAGGGAGAGAATGAACCTAGACTCTTTGTGGTGCAACAGCAATGTGAACTGCTGTGTCACTTTGCAAAAGGAAAAATAAGTCTTCTCTAAGTTTTAAAAGGAACATCTGACATGCTTAATTCACAGCAGCAAAGCAGATATGTTGGTTTGCTGGCCCTAGAAATTCTGATATAATCCATAATACCTTGTCTTCCCTTTCTTGCAGTGAAGTGTCCAGTTTTCCTCTAAAACCTGAGAGAAAACAACAGCCAGAGCCAAGACTAATTTTCTGTGCCTTTCTTCAGGACACTGGTATCTGTAACTCTAAGCTATACAGCATGTATTTTAAGAGCTGCAGGATATGTTAAGAAACACTGCCAAATACCAAATACTTTAGTCTCCAAATTGTGCCTTTTAAAAAATTAATATGCTACTGGAAACTGTTGCCTGAATTCTAAATAGCTACTTGAAAACAAAAAAGCATCCATATTATTTATGGAGGATCTAATATTATGTGCTCTCTTCCACTGTTTGAGCAGGAACAGGAGTAGAAGCAGGACTTTTCCTAGGACTTAAGGGCTTAATCTAACATGCCAGCTCCTGCTGCATTAGAAGGAAGAGGCTGGAAGCTCATACATATCCAGTGGGAAAAAAACAAACATGAAATGAAATGTTTTCTGCAGCAGCTAAAATGCATTCCAAAACAACTGAACATCAGTGAATGAAAGCTAAGCAGAAAGTTCTCATGCCATTACTCAGTTTAAACCCTTTTAAAAGTCAGAAATTGGTATTGATTGCAGGCTTAAAAAAGAACTATGGAGGGTCATTTAAACTGAAACATAGCATATACTGTAACAGTGAATCCATAGATCACTTCAGAGAAAGACAAGCTTTCTAGTAAACATCCAGCATCAGCTCTATGTTTTCTTAACACCAGGCAGCAAAATACAGCTCCCAAGAGTGCAGGTGAAATACATGAACCAAACCAATCATTAAATCCTCTCTAGGGGCTACATAAGAAACAAATGAGATGAGCTTCTACAGCTGTCTGTAAACAGCTCCTCTGTCGTCCTTGCTAAAACCTGCAGAATGATCTGGATATGAGCCAGCATCATTCCTGGTTTTTTAAAACTCTGTTTATATTTATAACTCTTTGCTCTCCTTTGCCAGTGTCTATCACATTCTTCTATGCTCAGTACTATATATTGTGGTTTTTTGGCCACTGAAACCAGGGAAATTGCTTGGTATGGAAAATGATGAACTCTGAACAAGAGGGGCAAACCTGGAAAGACCTATTTAGGCATCAATACCTGCATCCAGCTAGATACTGGTCCTCAACCTAAAGCCTATGGGTTGCATGCAAGGTAATCTAGTGTGGATGTAGGTCACTGGTCATATAAAAAATCAAGCCTGAGTGAAGAGGGAGGGACAAAACAGTTATGCTCTGTAGCCTCATATCCTCATATCTTCTCAGTGCTTTGCCTATAATTCAGAAATTGGGGATCACTGAAGTAAGCTCTCTTGATTATTATTTACTTAACTAGATTGGACCATACCCAAATGACCAGAAGGAAAACACTAAGAGGTCTGTCTTCCCCAGCTGAGAGACTAATTAAAAACCCTACAATTTGCAGAAAAGCACATGTAATATAGACACGTACGAGATTGAGAGGAAAAAACCTCCTCCTTGCTATAAAGCTATAAAGAACAGAAGGGGGATCTCTGGCTAATTAGGTTAATATCAGTTTATGGCTTCATGTAAAAGAACCAATGAAAAATAAAAACAGAAACAAAGTATTTTTCTCAAGAATCACTTTTTTTCCTTTTCCATCTCTTTCTAAAGCCTTCTGTATTCAATATTCCACAACGCAGTGTGCTTTGAATTTCCCTTTTAGTAAGTACAGCAATTTGCTAAATTTAGGGTTTTTTCCTTGTTTCAGGGTCCTGTTCAGAACAATCTGGTAAGTAATACAAATTACTGCCACCAACTTCAAATGCTAAAGTCTGAATACCTCATTCTACCTCCACAGGTAAAAAAAACCATACAGCTCCAAATAGATGCTGTGCCTCCATGTTCTGATTTAAACTTTTTAAGTATGAAAAGATAATTACTTTGAGTGATTCCCAACCCCCCCACCCCATTGACTGAACTCTTTTAATAATTTCTTTTGGAAGGGCATCCATACAAAAAAGGTAGCTATTGTTCTAATGCTACCTTGTCGAAGTGTGTGTACTTAAGAGTTTCACACACCTGTGCTTGAGGCACAGTGCAAGGCAGTTAGGTGTTTTCAGTAACAGACTTGGGTTTATTGAGCAAGATTCTTAAGATTTCACCATTGCTACTAGGAAGAAGTATCCTTAAAAAAACATAGTGTTATCAGATGGACAGCCAGAATCCTCTTGCTAGCAAGTGAAATTCTAAGCTGCTACACAAAACATTTCATTAGCTGCTCTCATTCTAGAGAACTGCACTGATTTTAGCCATTTAGCATCTTCCAGTTACGTGTAATCGGGGTTACAACCATGTCAGCTAGAATTAGTTGTCATCGGGGAGAATATTTTTAGGCAGTAGTTCCCCTGCAATTCACCAGTCAGGGGAGATGAGGAACAAAGGGTGACATGAAATCACAAGGATATGACTGACACCTGTGTCTGTGTGTCTTTACCTTGAGCTCATCTGCATCATAGAAGTCTATGCGCACGGCCGGGACCATCCACGTCTGGAACAGAGTGGCCAGGATCTGTTTGGCAATTGCATCTGCGATGAGGTGGAAGTGGAGTGGGTTCCGCCTGATATGAGGAGGGAGAGGAACGCGTTAGTTCAAAGGTTTCTAATTCCTGTTCTTAAAGGACAACATCAGAATTTACAACGTTTTACCTGTGTCTACCATGTCAAGTTTTGAGCGTGCAGCATGTCTGGTGGAGTCCTGCTCTGTGGCCAAAACACTGAGACATAATTTGAATACACATGACCACAACACAATACTCAATCAGTTTCTGGGTGGCTATGAACACACAGAACCTTTGATTCCAGCAGAATGTGATGATTTATAACACCTAAGAGTCTTGTCCCATGCACCAGCTCCTTAAAAAAAGGCCAAGTTAATATGCCTTTGGGGACTTGAGCTTTGGAAATGATTGTTTCAGTTTCTAGGTGAACCTGGTAATTTATCTTTGTAGTAAGAAGACTGTCCTAGGTTAAATATAACAATTTAAATGAAGTTAAATTCTGGGACCCTTGAGTTTACATAGAACTTTTCTACAAAGCAATCTTGGGGAACCAACAGCTGTCCCATAGGAGCCCAAAATTAGATTTTCAGGTGAGTGCCTTCTAGCTATTCACTGGCATAGTGAACAGAATGGAACTTGCAAATCTTACCATATCCTTTTTTCCTAATGGTTAAAGAAAGGCACCAGAGTGCCTTTTACTTCAAAACACCAGATCTGGGTTCACCTCTGTAATCACACGACTTAGGCTAACTGAAAAGCTTCAAAACAAGATGGGTGAAGCCAGTATCAGCAAGACTGGCAAGCTCTGACAAAGTGTATGGGTTTTTCTATACTAATGTGAACTTAGACATTATAAATACCTTGTTTAATTCCCTTAACCTCCCTCCCTTTTAGGGGGAAAATAAGCAAAAAATTTTGATCTTCTGCGGTAGGAAACCTACCAGTGGAAATTACTCACAAATTGTAATCTTCCATGTTTAGCCCTAGCTTAGCAACTTTCTCTGTCAGCAAAAAAGGACAGACTTTGAAAGAACTACTAAGAGGAAAATATGCCTGTTTAGACTTCAGCATGGGATCAACCTTTCTTTGATCCCTAGAGTGGAATAGTGGATTCTCATTCCTATGGAATTTGTAAAGCTAAATGAGTGTACTTGCTAATTGGTATTTTTCATCTAACAAGAGAAGTATTTAGTTTCAGATGTTGATTAAAGCAGAAGATGAGTGATGCTACTACATTCTTCAGTGTGAATGAAAAGTGAGGAAAACTATGTTAGCTCAGGCCAATATACTTCCATTACATTTTTGGGCTTAACCCAAAAAATGAAGGTTATTTTTTCTCCATTTGCTACATTAATAAAAAATGTGTGCCTTCCTTTTAATGTTTCTCTTCTTGCTTTGATGAGTAATACTGCTTCCCACTGCACAAAGTCCACAGGAAAATGTAAAAATACATATATTTGTTCATAGTATTTTAACAGACCCCTCAGCAGAAAGAGGAGATTGTAGTGAGAAGCAGTGTATGACTGGATTTTGCAGATCCAACCCAGCACTCGGGGCTGCCAGTGAAGCTGCTGTGTTGGCTTCAAGGACACTGTGGATCACATTATGTGCTTACAGGAAAAGCAGAAAAGGGCTGGGTAGAAGCCTTATATATGAGATAATCATGATGGCAGAATAAACCCACAGCTGATCTGCCTTAAACAATATCCAAAACACTAAGCCACAACACGCTTTTCAGAAGACAAAGGTCTTTCAATCTCCAGCTTGTCCTAGAGGGAGGAGGGGAGGGGGAAAGGCACAAGCTGCCAGCTGCTGAGTGTCCCATTACCAAGCTAAAGGGATCACAGCAATTACATTTGCTTCACCAGCCCAGCAGGAGAGTAGAAGAGGACATCCTGGCTCATGCAGATTCCGCAGTAACCAGGCATCTTGCCAAGAAAAAAATCAGGAAATAGCAGTGATCAGGAGATACATCTCATTAGTAGAGACAAGGCCAAGAGAAACAAAGTACAACACCGGTGGCTTTGGGTACTGGCAGAGCAGTATCTCAAGACAAATAAATGTTCAATATCAACATACACATCCCACAGAGCTCCCTCTGCTAAGGAGGGGCTGAGTCTGGGTTCTGGTAGGACTACTTCCCAGCTGGTGTTCTTCAGTAATTTCATTCCCTTTTTTATTCTGGGTTATTTATCTTATATTCTAAAGTAGAATAAGGAGAGTAAAAATTCAGTTTAAAAAAAGGAAGCTCCGTCTTCTTTTAAATGATCATTTAGTTAAATGGAATTTATATAAAATATTTCAAGATGAAACACACTAGTTGAAAAGAAAAAATCTGACACAAAGACACTCAGATGTTCAGTAGCAGTTTATACTTATCTGAATGACCCAGAGTGTATGAAACTTATATGGGAACAAGTGGGTGACATTTACTTTAGTTCATCTCCTGCTGGGAGAAAGAAAAAAGGATAGCTGTACTCCCACACAGAAATCTCTTTCAAGTTGTTAGCCTCATGGTAAAGATTCAGCTGGAAGGAAAGTGTGTGTCAGAGGCAAGGCAAAAGATTATCACTTACAAAAATATATCCCCCAAACAGTATAAGGACCTGATGACATCTGCAACTAAATGTGCATCAGCCACAGAAAATTTTACTCCAGACGAGATTTCAGTTCTGTGAAATGTGAGGTTTAGCACGGCGCTGGATGCCAACAGTGCACAGCCTCAAAGCTGGAAGACCTTCTGAAGGTAACCAGACTGGCATACACACAGATGACATCTTTCACCTCTTCTGCTGTCTGCAATATGTGAAGCCTAAAAGATATGGATTGTTTCAAAGTGTTTAAGAAACAAGTTTAGAAGCTTGCAGATCAACCAACATTCATTGTAACAGATACAGAAAAGATTCTGAAAGATGAGAAATCTTTCTCAACAGATGTATGAAAGGGATGTCATGATTATCTGACAACATGATTGAATCAGCGGCTCTAAGAATTGGGGATGACAATCAGGATATTGTGAAGGATTTCCACTGAAGGCTGAATTTCATTAAACTGAGACATTTTGCTCATTTTCCACAGGGCACATCAAGAAAAATAAAAAAACCACACACATAAAGGCTGGTTGTATCTTATACTGATAGAAATCTCTATACTGTACTGGGGACAGTATATTCAACTATGGAATAACATGGGTCAATATAAAGCAACTGTGATAAACTTCTAACACAAAACTAACAGGTTTTGGAAAATCCTCAGTATTCATGTGAATTAATCTGTTTAGGAATAAATGTTTCTAGTATCCCAGGTTTCAGAATAATGAGCCCCAGGTGTTCCAGATTCCTTACTGCAGAAGCAGGTATTGAAACTGCCATAGAATTTCTCACAATGTCCAGGAATACTTAATCTTATTTACTTCAATGATTTTGAACATTTGAATTTCTACCAACTACAACTTTTCACAGTTTCTGCTACATGGAAAATGCTGATGCATTAATGCCTTAATTTGGTAAAATGTAGTTTCAAAATATGGCTATTTCCCATCAAGTGGAAACTTAAGGTTCTAAGTACTCTGTTCAGAAAACTGCAAATCTTCCTACATTAACTTATTTCCATTTATCTTAAGATCAGAACACTATATGATGAAGTAAACCATATGTAAAAAGCACACATTTACTTTCCTAAATTACTTTCCTCAAAAGTGAACAAAGGGAGATTCTAGCCAAGATTTTCAAGCATGGATGCTTAAGTATAGGTTCTTAGGCCTAAATACAGGAGTTTGAATGAATGCCCTCATTTTCAAAATTGCTGAGGTCCTATAAAGTTAGGAAAATGAAAAGACGTCAATTTTTTAAAAGTCAGGCCATGAATTTAGAAGTCTATTCCAAGGTACCCATTTCTCTACATTTTTTCTTATCATGATGTCTTATTCTAGCATTTCAAAACCTCTTATTCTTCATCAGATTTATGATCTGCTTGCTCAAGCATTTGTGGCCCTTTCTTTTCAAATAGCCACTGCCATAGAGTTAAATACAGAAATCTACAATTGAGAAAGGGAGTAGTGAAACCAAGGCTCACTCTTCCCTTCTGCACTATTCCATAACTCAATTGTTATTAATTCAAAAGGCAGCTCCTTGGCTGCTTGGTTACACAGTTCTCTCTCTGCAATAGAGAAATTTTATTTTCTAAGAATACAAAAAGGTCAGTAGTCCAGGGGGTTTATTTCCAGAACCTATACTTTATTAAGGGAAGCACAACAAGGTAGTACCTCTTATATCTCTAACAAATGGTTACAAGAACTTCAAACAGGAATTATAAAAGGCAGTTTGGGAAACTTTTTCTCCTAATGCCCATATGGCAATCCCTCTCTCATATGAGAAAAATTTTAATGTGAAAATCTTCAAGATGTTTTTATACCACTTCACACCCATTTGATGTGGTATTGATGAAAATGCTCCCCAAACTATTGGAGAGAGACTAAATACACACTTGCTGCATCACTCATGGATCTTCTTGTTTAGTGTTTACTTACAGAACTTCTTTGAGAAGTACAAAGACTAAATCATGAACAGATTTTTTTAAACATTGCTTTCTCCATTATGCTTCTATTGTTAGGACAGCTAGAAAAAACAAAAAGTGTGTATTGTTGATGCATTCATATGGATCAGAGAAACCGGGCCACACTTTATGTGTTTTGCCAGAATAACCTCACACAAAATAGACTGACACATTAGAAAAGTTGGAAACACTGTCAGAGGCTTTGAATTCTCAAATTAACTTCATTAAGGCAAAGTGGTCTCAATGGAATATAGCCATTAGATTATATAAGCTTTAATTATCAGCCAGTGTTGACTTGTGACTTTTACTTGGAAATTACATGTCATCCTTTTAATTTAATTTAGATTTTCATTTGCTTTGTCTTATTCTACTTGTTCTGAGAAAAAAAAAAAAAAAGAGTTCATTATTCTTACAGCATTCCGTAACACAGCTTCATATCCCGTTCTTAAAAATGCTCAGCCATACACTTAAAGCAGAGAGGCAACTTCACATTAAAAAGCATTTGTCTCGTTGTCTGGTTTTGTTTACATTTCTTCCAAAGCCCCCACACTCCTATGCCACTATTGCTGTAGTATAAATGGAGAGTTCAGCCAAAGAAGTAAATGTAATGTCTCCTGTGAAGAAGAGGGACTGACACAGTGGGGAAAAAAACAGAAGGCCACAAAAAACCAACACAAGTACTTGCTGGCACAAAAGAGAAGTTAATTGTTTACAGATTGTCAGGCTGACCTAACTGCCAGAAACATGCTATAATTGTGTAAGTTTGTTTTTTATTTTGCTTCCAAATGAAACATAGTGTTAGGCACGTCTTTGAAAAAGGACACATTAAAAGCCATTTTAGCTCTTACTCAAGTTAAGACTTACCCGAACCAAGAAATTATCTTTTTAATATGTAACTGGGATTGTGGGCTGTTTCTGTAGCACTCTAGGGTTTGCAATTTTTAGAAATGGAGTAAAACATTGAAAAAATCACCAATGTAACTTGGACCAATAGTTGCAAAAGATTCAAGGAACATTATCAACCACAAAAAACTGCTTCAATTTTGAAAAAGAAATGCAGGTGCTTTTTAGCTTACCACCATAATCACTGTTTCCAGAAGTATTTGCACTTCATTCTGCCTATTTGACCCAATATAATACATTTTTAGTGTTTAGTCTTTTGGTTTGGAACAACTAAAGTGAGGCTGCTCTAAGGACATGGTGATATGCTTGTGTTAAACTCAGATAATTTCTTTTTACTCCTGCAATGGCTTTATAAAATCTGTCATAATTGGGAATTGGATGTGCAAGAAAGGAAAGTGGCAAAGTTGCAGAGTAGGACTGAGTATTCATTCTACCAGCCTCCCTCTGTGCAGTGCTGCCAATGCATATTTATCAGACTGCAAGCCCTGCACTATCCCAGCTCTGCTGAGTCTCCTCCTGAGAACAGACTGTCAGTTATGTCAAACTGGGTGTTAAAAGCTGCTGGATTTTGTGGCTGGAGCATACATTTTTTTAAAGACAAAACTGGAATCAAGGTCCTTTATCACTGGGAATGAAACACATTTCTGAATTATGGTGTTCTTATGTGGAATCAATCACACTACCCCTTTCCTCTCCTTTTCCCACTCTGGAATCTGAAGATAGATGTGGTTTCTCAAATGGTCTGAAAAAGTAGCTTGCCTAAGTCTCATAATATATATGGTATGACTCAAATCTTGGTGTTTTAGGCCTGTGGAGAGCTGAAATGTTCAATATGCAGGATTTGCTGTACATTCCTGCAAGAGAGGAGAGACAGCACACTCCATCTATAGAAAATCCTGTAGCTTTTATCCTTAATGACCCAGCACTCCTGCTGTTTTGAGTCTCTATTTAGTACTCTAGCTAAAGTTGGGGGTATAACAAATATGTTAATGCTCCCTGGGATTAGACTGACATGGCCTCCTTTTCTCAGAGCTTTTCTATTAGAGAAGTAGAGATTTCCTATGGAAGTAGGGAATTTAGGTATTTAGGTTTGTATCAAAATGCATGCTAAAACATTACTAACCTGTACAGAAATGCCAAATTACTTAAATAATAACCTGTACAGAAATGCCAAAAGAAGGACATGACATCTTCATGAATTCCACATAGATTCAGTGACATCAGTGTCTTACAACAAACACCAACTGAGGTGCAGGAAGACAGGTGAGGACATTAAGCCTGGTTGCTTTGAGGGGTCAGTTGTTTCATCAGTAGATTGAATTCAGGGTGTGTCGAAGGAAAAACAAAATTTCTATGACAATAAGTTTGGCAGCATATTTTTTCTGTTCTTGCAAAACTGTTAAAATTGAATGTGGTGATCCTGGAAATGAAGGACCAGTAGTCTAACTTAGAGATTAGGATGACAAACTTCTTGTTAAGCAAACTTCTCCATTGGAAGCATACAGACCTCTCAAACAATGGCTTTTTGAACAATGCCAGCTACCGTGCACCTCCTGGTGCATATTTAGGATTAGAAGAAGGGACATCTCCATGCTTGTTCTCACTGACGACCCTCAAGTCAGAGGTAAACTTGATGCTGACATCATGAAGCACTGACTATCTGAACCAACCACTTCCAACTCTCCTAATTCAATCCTCCTAAATGCACTATCATGACCTGTCTCCATTCTTCATTCCTATAATTAAACAGATCATACCAACTAAAAGAAGCCTTTCCAATCATCACCATTTCTGAATTGCATAGTGGTCTCCAAAATAACATCATTTGCACATGGCAACCAAAGCAAAGAAACTTAGTTCTAAATTAATATTCAGCTTAATTTGTGGTTTCTTTTTGCTTATTCTGCATCCTTCTACAGAACTGCCATTCCAAAGATAAAGATCCAAGAAAGGAGTGCTACTGAAGCATGGCCATGGAGTCACAGCATCAACTGATGCTTAAGAAGTCTGTGTTTTCTAGAAGATAACAAAGAAATGTCTGTCTCTGTCTCTTTTCTGAGAATATCTTCTCTTTCTAGCAAACAATTTAATACCTAGTGAGAAATCCTAGTTTTAGGCAGGAATGGACTTAGTCTTGTCTTTAAGTATGTTCTGAGCAAACTAGGGAGATAGGTTATCTGGAATGTGCTCAGGTTTCATTAGCTATACTGGACTTTATCTTGACCACCTCTGCTGAGTTCAACAAATCCTTCGACATGAGCAGCAGTGCAGGCCAAAACCAGTATGTTCTTTACAGAGGGAGAATCCATCAGACTTAGAAATACCAATATTAATTACCTTTTTTGTTTAAACGTTTTAATTTTTATTATTTAATAATTTAATTACATGACGGTATTGTTTATAAATTTGCTAATTGCTCAGAGGAGTGCCTTAAGTAAAACAGGGACATTTTCTTTAAAGAACAGAGAGAGGTTGTTTAAACCTTTGAGCTGTGAGATGCCTATTATTTACAGAACATTTGGAAACAGAGAGATTAAAGCCTTCTCAAAATGGATGCAAGTATTAGAATAGACAAACAGGGAGAAGCTTACCAATAGGATAACTAGTGTCATCACAAAAATATGATTTTCTATTAAATCCCTTAGAAACAACAAAAAAATACAAAACCTCCCCACATCCTTGCAATATAAACCCAGTTTACACTGAACAATTCAAACTTCTAATTGGAAATAGATATAGTTTCAACATTTACCAGAATTTTAATGTTTAGTAAAATCCCCCAAAGACAATGAAATGGATATTTACTGTATTTTTGCTTTTGTTATGTTTTTTAGCATTGTTCTTCTGGTCCTACCCCCATCTAACATGAACATGCTACTTCCCAAAAGACTTCCAAAGATTGTGTGTTGATAATGGAAGCTGCTCTCCTATTTTGATTAAACAATACTTATGTGGTCTTTTTTCATACTGGACAAGGTAAGCATCTATATTATTTTAGGAAGCTTACCAAAAACGACAAAATGGTGTACTAAAACCATTGTCAGGGAATGACTACTAAGACTTCCAGCAGGAGACTGGAGGCAAATATAAGGAGCAAAGTGTGGGACTGGAATGCCCCACTCATGACAGACACAAGAAGATATTACCACATGACATGAACAAAAGTAATTCACTCTTGCACAAAACTGTCTTTCAAAAAAAAGCAGCATATTGAAACTACCTCCCTTAATAAGTTGTTTGTACTGTAAGCATATTTTACTAGTCTATTTATCCTGTTCGAACCAAACAGTCTGATCACTTCCCCAATTTTAATCCACTTTTGGCAACATCATGGGAAAGCATTTCCGAGAGAATTTCTAAACTGGACCATGGATACACACATAGGCCCACACAGAGTTTAATGTGAATTCTCTTTTTCCGGAGTTGCTGTCTATTAAGGGAATTGGTTATTTTGTTTTCATTTCACATTTATGCCTCTCAACTTTGGGAGCTAACTGTGCTAACACCAGGTTGCAAAACCTTCTGTGGGACTGTCAGCAGCCATTCCAAAGCCAGAATAAAGCACCTGAATTTAATGAAATAGTGTATATACTGACTGTAACAGCAGGTTTACTTCAAAAACAAATATCAAAATTGGAATCTGGGACAGTTAAGCAACCAATGTGAATTTATCATCTACACCTGAGGCATAAACTGATACCAGAAATAGGCTAAATGAATACATGCTTTACAGTGAAAATAGATACAATCCCTATTCCCACAATGCAACAGGAGTAGCAGGTGGATCTCTGATCCCTCTTACTCACTGTAGAAAATCTTCAAGCAGGTGAAATCTATTTGAGAGGATCATGAATTAAATGTTTCATTCCTTAAAAAGAGAAAGGAACCAGGGAAGGGAATCTGACCTTCTTTTGAAGTAACATAGTAAACCTACAAAAAGCTCATGTAGTAATAATCAGATACACAATATACAGGAAAAGAAAACTTCCTTTACCTGTGAAATAAGACAGACTTGACGAGTGTGACAACATCCCGACTGGCATTGTACCCTGCACAGACAATGGCAACGTGGATAGTCTGTGGGAGAAAAGGAACAAAAAGAACAAAATTAAAGCCTGCTCCTGTGCTCATCACTTGTTAAGGAGAGCACACACATGACACTGCTGTTGTTCAGTGCTGCAATTGTTAGGGATTTGAGTGGGTGTTTTGCAGCTGTTTGCAACCCACTTGAGGCAGTTTGCTAAAAACATCTTAATTGAGTTATAGCACCATCATCATTCCAAAGTCATTACTACCACTACATTACATCAGATGTTCGAGTAGAATTCTACTCAAGCATTTATTAGCTAAGACATACATGTGCATGTATGTACACACACCCTCCCCAAGTAAGCAGCACACAAAATCCTGAGTGTGCAAACATACAGATATTTTTAATCTCCCGAACTAAAGTTTAAAATTGTGTCTGATAATTAGAAGCAGGTATGATCTCAGAAGTTTTGAATTATTTCTGTCTTATGCACAGCCCGTATGGAGAGGGTGAGCAAGCTCTCATGGATGAACATGACTGTGACTATTGGTCTGCCAGGGCAGGATGCATCCCAGTGATGCGATGGGACACAGGCTGTGACTACCAGCATGGGCTGTTCTGGCAGCATTAATGTGATGTTAAACACAACCCCCACAAACACACCCTCTCCACCTCACGACACTGGTAAATTATCACTTATTCTGTGCCTTTTTACCTCCCTTTTAACATGAGGCAGAGGTCTCCTCATCTCTTCAGGAGGAAAGGGAAAATTGAAAAGGTGCTATGAGTCATTATTCAGCAGTAAGTACTAATCTGAAAAATGCTATCACGTTACTCCGCTCTGCTTTTAAAAAGTAGCCATTTCTGCTCCCTAGGGACAAAAAAAAAAATTAATCCTATCAAGTTTTGACTTCAGGTTCTGTGATCTTCTGTTTCTTAGTGGTCACAGAAATGAAGCAGAGTTCACCATGCTGTTAGCACAAAGCTGCCATTGGGGACACAGCTGTGAAACTGCAGGGAAGCCTCATTTGGCTTCCATTTGAAGCTTGGTTAGCTGGTTTCTCACACACACAGCTCTCATTTTCCACAGAATGCCCACTATGCTGAGAACAAATGAGGGATTCTGTCTCCTCATGTAGCCACAGATTCCCAAAGCCTGGCTTGTAACAGAAGCACATTTACACAAGAAGTGCCATGTGTTGGGCACATCTGAAGAGCCCACAGCCCCATCCATTAAGATCCCCTGGTACAAGGCACAACTTGAATCATACAAGTGCCAAGTGGCTGTGCCACAGTGGAACATCCACATGAACATCACAGCTCCCTTCAGCCCTGCTGTGCTTCACAAGCTCAGGCATATTTAAGATCTGATGTTTTAAGAGGACTTGAATTAATAAGACAACTGTCTGTCCAGAGAGGTGTGAGAAAGAATGTACTGTAGTACATTTTGGCAGCCACTCTGTGAGGTATTAGCACTTTATGTTAAAGTCAATGGGAGTTGAGCACGCTCAACACTTGGCAAAAATTGATTGTGTTCCTCTCTTGTGATAAGAGGGGAGAACAGAGACTGCTTATTAATGACTTTTATTACAGCAGGAGTCTGTAATGTACTCATTGGCATAGGTTGCTGTGGGTGCACTGATTCCTGATCCTACATGAACTGCCTCCTCTCTCATTGTCACCTGGTCTCCCTCCCAGGCTTCTGGAAGATCTAAATCCTTTCCCTCAGTGCCAATTAAAATCAAATTAACTGAGAAAACAGTTTCACCCTTGCTTTAAACATTTCACCTGAAGGCACTAGACCAGAAACAAACATTTTAGGGGTTTCCACAGAATAGCACTGTCATATACAGTCAATCATTGTTTTATACCACCTATACTTGCCAGAAAAGCTCTCCTCAAAGCCACTCTCTCTACCTTACAACTTCCCTCCAAATCAGAATTTATTCTGTCAAGTTCTTGCCCACATCTGTTCTCCTTTTACTAAATCAGTTTGTTTCAGAATTGAAAGCATGCATTCCTTGCTGTCTTCTAGTAGCTGCTGTTGCCTTGGATGCTGCTTCAGCCAGGACACAGTGAGAGCAGCATTTACTACGCTTCTGAATGCTCTCTTCCACCACAGAGACACAGGCATCCATGTACCTTCTGCTCAGCCTCTCTGTGGTGTTTGACATTACATATCACTTCTATTCCTGCCTGCAATCAGTTAAACGACAGAGCAATAATCCTCAAGAAAACAGAAATCAAGACCTTTTCTCTCCAAGTTTTTTTCCTGCAGCATGCTTCAAGGCTCAGTCTATTCCTCTCCTTTCCTTGATCAACTTTCCTCTCTCTTGTTGTTTAACTGTTAAATAAAGTCAGTGGAAAAACAGATAAGCCAAATGAAGTTATCAGCCGGAACTGCCTGCAGATGTTTGCATCCCAAGGGGAAAAACATTATTTCCAGTTTTCTCCACTCTTGTTCCAAATGCATGTTTGGATTGAGAGCAGCTGGCTGTACCCAGATTCTGGCAAGATATGGCTGTAATAAGCACTTGAAAGAACTTGCAGCTCCTGAGCATACTACTGTAAGCATCACCTCTCAGATTTTGAAAATTGACACTTCTCCCAAACTCTTTTTATCCATCAGCAGATGGCTGGAAGAGTGTATCCCCCATCCCACCAGAACTGGCCACTGTGATTCACACAACCTCCAGACCCAATGACTGTAGCTAACACCACGGACTAAAGCCACATGACCAAAGAATGCTCCAACTTCCACTGCAAGTGTCAGCCTGCCTGTTTGGCTCAACATGTCCCACCAAACTTCTCACACAAGGCTCTGCATGTTACACTTGCCCCTTTAATGTTGGCATTCCATGGCAGTTTTAGATAACACTAGTTACACTCTAGCCTGGATATTTCAAAATCGCTGCAGGACCAAACTGAGCATTCAAAGTGTCCATCTTCCTACAACGCTCTCTTCAAAGTGAGTGATGGATGTGCTCACCATTTGCTGCAGCAGTCTGGACTCAGGTCATTCACTGGAGATGCTTTTGGATAATGTAACTCACTGCAGCAACAAATGAAATGATGATACGCCTGACGATACAGAGTCAATGAATTCTTCCTCTGTTTATACACAGAGATATGAAGAGGTAATCAAAACACTGTGGAAGTGCATCACAACATTCTCCCTACAGGCTGAGGATCAGGGACACCAACTGAACTATTTTTAATTGTAAATAGTTTAGGAAGCACTCAGGTGTAGGTGCTTCAAAGTACTTAAGGAAGCTAAGCTTCTTTAGGAGAGGGAGTTTGTCATACCAAGGTATATGCTAATGTAGCTCAAAACTCTTACCTCAGCCACTACACACCAGGAAAAGCTTGCCTCTAAATGCAGTATTTCATGTTCTGGCATAATATTAATGTGAAGAAAATATCCAAAACCCAGTTCTTCTACATGAAGAACTGGGCCCCAGATCCATACTGATGAGGAATATACAGTGCCTAGATAAGCATGCATAACTATTTTTTCTCCTTGGGCTACTTTTTGGAATGTTGAAATAATGAGTTTTAAAAACCTGTATTAGTCCTTATAGTTAAAAATAATCTTTGGTAAGACATTTCATACCTCAGTAATTTTCCAGTAGACTTTCCATTGTAGATATTTAATCCTTTATAAATAACTGTTGAATGTGATTAAGAGATATTACAAGTATGTTACAAAATACTTGTGTTTGTTTCCAGGGTTTTTTTTTCCCCAGTGGCAGATAAAATCTGCTTTACAGATTTTACAGCAGATGTGTTACACTGCTGATGTTGGTGAGGATCTGTTTTTGATGGCTGTGGAGCACTACACACTTAACCCTACTGAACAACACTGTGGAGAACAGGAACAATACAAATATGCCTCTAAAATGCTTCAAATGTTAAGTATCTTGCTAAGCCACTAAATGCTATACTGCTAATTATCAATTTCCTAATATATAATATCTTTCAAAAATATTTATAAATACACAATTCAAGTAAATGCTCAGTTTAGGGAGGCACAAGATGGAAAGATAGTGGGATAACACTGTAAGAAAAAGGCATACAATTTTGTTAACTTCCACTGGCATTATGCTCTCCTTCTGAAGCCTGTTGTTACTTCTGACATCTGTGTAAGGACTATGCTTACTCATATTTTCAAGGTTTGTGTTCAAATGGTCTGCTCCTGGGAAGGCATGATGGGCATCTGCTCGCTCAAGGGAGAAGCCCCTTGTCTGGGTGTCTGATATTTTTCTTTCAGTATAATGCTGGTCCATTTTAAAGTATCAGAAGAGCTCTCCTGTGATGCAAGAGTAGAAGGCTGTGCCTGGAATGCAACAAACCCACAGCTATTTGATATAGATCACAATTAACATCACATAGATGATGCTTTATCAGAGATTTAATGTTCATTCATTGTAACTGCATTTTCAAATGTTTTAATCACCATTAAAGACCTTCTCAAATTAGATTGTGAAATGTTATCACCAGTAAATCTCTAAGCACAGACTCAATGAAATGAACAACCCATTCCTGGCACTCTTAGTCTCCACCAGAGCAAGAGTCTTCTTCCTAAGAACCTTTGTTTTTCACTACCCAATTTGTCAACTCTTGCTGTGATCTATTCCAGGGTCAGAAGCTAAAAAAAAACTCCTTTGTTTACACATCTATCTGAAACACAGAAAAGAACCAGAGAATGAAAGGCATCAAGATGCCCCTCACACAAACAAGACAAGAATCTACACTAACAGGATAAATTATGAGACCCTTGGCAAATCTGGCAATAGGGAAGTTTCATTTTCACTTCCATTGCTGTAACTGAGTTACTGACTGAATTCCTTAAGAGAAGAGTAAGAAGTTGAGATCAAAATAGCATGCAGTGAAATAGGGGGATGGCAAATAATGTGAGATTTCGTATTTTATACAAGCATTGCCTCCAGCAGAGTGCTAAACCCCACTGAGCAAGCAAACTCATTGGCAAAACACATTACAAACTGTAAGGCCACTTAAACTATCCCTACTTTAAGCTAGTGTTTTTGTGTCCTAGATTGGTTGGTACATTGAACAACCAAGAACTGAGATTCAGCTCATCACTCCTTAATATAATAATAAGGAAAAAGTGAGGTTTGCTGATTGATGGCCTGATTAAAAGAAATGCCAAAAATCTCACACTGAGGAAAATCAGGCCCTCATTATGTGGAGGAGGGAAAATGAAAAACAAAAACCTCCTCTTCCCTCTCCTTACAATAACATTGTTTCCTTTTTTCTGCATTGTTGGACAAAGACATCCAACTGGAAAGCAGCAGTTCATTTTCAAACTGTGTTTGATATTTTCTCATTGAATAGAATTTATATTAAGAGATAGTTAGGATTTCTTTTTCCTCTCGCACCAATTTTCTTTCAACTTTTATCTTCCAAGTGGCAGCAAGCAAGATAGAAGGTGATATGGTATTACCCTCTTTGTAGAAATAAATGGAGGAAGTTATTTTTGATAACTTTATCAGCTGAGATTGGCATAAGGCCTTTAAGCGAGACTTTCTGTTTTGGATCTATTCATATTTGGACCTGTCATCATTCAGACATCTCACAACTAAGTATCTGGATGACATCCACAGAAGCACTGACATAAAATGGCGAAAACCAAACCAACCACACCAAAACGGTCTCAGAAGCAGATTGCCTGTTCCTGCAGCCAAGCACACTGCTAGTGCACGGCTCACACAAAGCACCTGCTCCCACAGCAACATCCAGATACACTCCTCAAAGTGAGTCAAAAGCACAGGCTGGCTCCATGAACCATGATTTAATTAATCACGAACCCTGAACTGTTTCAATACAGGCACAGAAACAAAGAAATAAGGCTTTTCTAAGCACTCTGGAGTCATTATTATTTAAAATACACAGGGTCAGTTCGCCACAGGTCTTTATCTGCAGAGCTGTAGCAAAGTCAGCTAGAAGCAAGGCTTTGATATCAGGTTCGGGTACACAAGAACGAAAAAGACAAAACGCTGTGATGAAATAATAACTCAGAAGATATTCTGATGACAAATGCATTAAAGGCTTTTTTAAAAAGAATAATAAAAAATTATCCGAAAAGTTGCACGCAGCAGACCTTTAAGACGCTGGTTTTGGAGGAAAATGTTTCAGAGGAAGGAAACGGGGATCTGCAATGTCCTTAAGGGACCACATCTACCAAGCTTTGCTTCTGGCACGTTCCTTTGGCATATTTACCTCACACTTCTCCACCACGGGCTGCTGGCCGCACTCGGAGCTGTTCCCCGCCACGATGCCAGCCCGCAGGCTCTCGCTGTCGCCCGTGCCCTCCTCCATGGAGTAGGTTTTGGAGTGGTTGGCGCGGCGGTGCGCGGGGCCCCGGGCCTGGGCCAGGCTGAGCTGCTTGCGCAGCGCGCGGTTCTCCTCCTCCACCTCCCGCACGCGCACCTCCAGGCTCGACGCCGTGTACCGAGGGCTGTGCGGCTGCGACTCCAGTGGGGACAGCGACACCGGCTTCCCATCTGCACCGCAAGGAAACAGAGCACTTCTGTCAGAACACACCAGCTGCATCTTCCTCTCATGTTGGTGTTGTGAGGCAGAGATGCGCTTCACATACAGCCATGTTTTACGCAGACTTGGCACTCCCAAGCCACGCTTTAGTGCACGGTAAACTTGGACAAATGCTGAATTCTACGAGCTACAGGTCCTACTAATTTTCAAATCACACCAAAAGATAAGCATGTGTTTCTTTGTTCTCATAGGGCTGCCTGCCAGTCTCTAGTCTGGGAAGACAGTCAAGAACATTAGGATTTAATTCAAAGGCAATTAATATACAGTTAAATATATTTTAGAAATGTATGCGAGATGAAATAATTTTGCTATTCCCACTTCCTCCGCAGTCAAATGACAGCATTTTGGCAACCATTTTGTGCCAAACAGTAGCCCCAGCTGATGCACATGTGTGGAACAGATGGGTTTTATTCAGCAACATAGTATTATGTGCTTGCTGAAAAATAAGAGATTCGATGCAGAAACGTTCAATACACATGTGGGCCAAATTCTGGAAAGTATTCTGGCTTAAAAAGACTCAGTGGAATTTTCAAAAAAAATAACAAGGTTCAATTCAACACCTTCAAGTAAAGTGTCTCAAAAATGTTTAATGAAAATCAAATTGAAGCAAAGCAAAAGACAGTGAGAGTTATCCACAGTGTCACAACTAGCAAGAAATGTCTTTGCAGTGATGGTATGTGAGTATCTTACACTAAAGTATTTCTCTGATGTAACTTTCTACTTGCATGTATTAAATCACAAAATTATAGAACTAAAAGGTTGAAAAAATCTCTAAGGTAATTGAGTCCAACTGCTAATCCAGCACCAACATGTTCACCATTATACCACATCCATATCCACATCCATATTTTTTGAACACTTCTAGGGATTGTGCTTTTACCATTTGCCTGAACACCCTATTCCAATACCTGACCATTAGGTCATTTTTTCCTAATATTCAAAAAATCTTCTGTGGCACAGCTTGAAGTCATTTCATCTCATCCTGTCACTTGTTGCCTGTAAGAAGAGGACAACCCTCACCTGGCTACACTCTCATTTAAGGCAGTTTTAGAGAGCAATAAGGTCTCCCCTGAGCCTCCATTTCTCCAGGGTAAGCCCCTCCAGCTCCCTCAGTTTCTCCTCATGGGACTTGTGCTCCAGACACTTCCCCAGCTACACAGCTCTTCTCTGGATATGCTCCAGCACCTCAATACCCAGAAAGTAGGATTCAAGGTGTGACCTCATCAGTGCCAAGTACAGGGACATGATTGCTATTTAATGATTTTTCTAGCACAGACAGTCTCATTGGTTTTATCAAACAAGTAACAGCCTGAGCGGTGTATAAAATGGAAACCATGCAGTTATTGTTTAGAAATTCTCCCTAAAAAGTACATTTTTCACCTACCGACTCAAAACTATCTCCCTGCTATAAAGACCTGTTCATTGCTTGTTCTTTTTCATTGTTTCACATTAACACGAATGATGAGCAGTCCTCTGAATTGACTTCATGAAAAAAACTAGTATGGAAATCAAATCCTCAATTCTAATTCAAATTGTTGAGTTATACAGGTATACACAGTTCCTGTTAGGTATATAAATCATTATCTTAATTTTCATCATCATCTGGATAGAATATCTTGCATTTCTTGCAGGCTATCTTCTACAAAAATATCGTAATTTATTAATTTATCATTAGCAACAGTTATGGATAAATCTGAGACTGAAAAATGTCTCAAGACAAATTCTGGAGTTTGGCCACTGACACGTTGAAACTTGAATGCTCCAGCAAATAGCTAATTCAAAATTTAATGAAATATTTGATAAGCTTGATATAAGAAAATAATGGGTGTATCAACAGAGAAATGTCAACATAAAGGACAGAGCCATGCTACAATTAGACATGCAATAGAATACCGAGTTATCTTTCTCCAGCAAGTTTAGAGGGCCTGGAACTGAAATTGTGTTATTTCTCAGCTGCTGATACTCAAGTTAAGGAAACTAAGACTCATTTGGTTGTGATTCTATTGCATCCCCATTACTCGACAGCAAGAGTGTCGAGTAGACACTCTCAGATAAAAAGAAAAACAGCACCTTTTCTCACCCACCTGCGAGAACAACCAACCTGTGTTATCATCAGACACACAATTACACTGCAAATCTAGCCAAGGACTTCACTGGCTATCTTAACTCCTCACTTGGTGAACATCCAGCCAACACAGATATTAACTCATTGCTTCCTGCCTTTGTCACTGAATTCTGCTAGCTTCAAATAATTACCAGAAAAGGCAGCAAGATATGGAAGTGAATCTCAGAACAACATTCATCAACATTTCAAAATAAGGAAAAAAATTAAACATATCTTTACCTATTCTACAGACATAAATCAATAGATCACAAATTATGCTTTTCCAAAATTAAAGCTTTTAAATTTTTTCTTATCTTTTAGAAACAGATACCATTTTGTACATCTGAACAATTGCAGATATACTGATCAGAAAAGTTCAACTGTTTCTACACAGTATTTAGAAGAAATAGCATAGTCTGAGAAAGGGACTGAAAGAAAATATCACCTTGCTGCCTCAGACTGAAGTTGCAGCAGCTATGAGACCAGCCCGGTGTTTATGCAGCCTTGGCTTTAAGTGCCAGTAACTCCATTACTGTTCTCTCAGTAGCAAATATTTCTGCTGGTATGTAAAAGGAGTAAGGAAATCCTCTCAGGAATTAGCTAGCTAGACTCTTCATCTGAAATGTACAACTAGTTGAAATGCACTGATTTACTACATAAATTATCTATGTTTTATTACAAGTTGCTAAGTCCAAGATATTTTCTGAAATTATCTCTTCTGAGTTCATACAGCTGGCAAGTCATGTCTTGTTACTAATACTACTCACTCTTCTCAGGTGTATCATGTACTAGGTATATTTTCACATCTCAGCTCTCTGCTGCAAATGATAACATGACAATTCCAGGACCCATGTGAAATAAAATTATAAAACCAAAAGTGAACAGAGTTTGATCTTAATACTCAGAAATAAAGTAATATTTTAATAAATTCAGAGATCGCATAACTCATAATTTTTGCACATCTGAGGCTGGCAAGGCTGGTGGCAAGATACTATTTGATTTAGTTCTGTGTGTTTCATCTCATCTCTGAAGAAGGAGTAAGTGGATTAATGTTAGGGACCACTGACGTTTGATTGTGTGTGTTGCCTGGTAGAAGAGTTAAACTGATTGTACTGCACTTCAATTTTATAGTTTTTAGTAACTGGCAGAATGCTCTGAGCTGATTCTAGGCACTTTTAATCTAATCTAAATCAAAATAAAATAACATAACACATAATGAGGTCTGTGTGACTTTGGGACTGAAGATGTCCCAGGGAGCGCTACAAGAAACATTACTGTGCTCTGAAGCAAGTAGTATACTTTGAATGGTGTAATAAATAATAATACAGCTTTTTTTATTATTATTCATTTGGGGTTATTGCTCTATTTTTGAACTTTGGCAGTTTCAGTTTTCAACTTTAGGTTTTTTTTTTCTGTGTCAAGCCTTTTACTTCAGACTTGTGCTAATGCAACAGTACCACAAAGACCTGCAAAATTCCACTGTCCACAAAACAAAACCCAAACACAAAGCTGAATAATTACTTCATGGTTGACAGCAGTCAATGACTTATTCTCACACTAGGTCCAACAATTCAGAAAACTTGACAATATGTAAGTTGTGAATTCTATGGATTATTGAATCTTTCTACATATAGGAAATCACTTGAATTTAAGGTAACAGATTTCATTTAATACTAACTTAAGCAGAATGCCTAGGACACTGGACAAAATAAAGCAATCAGAAAGCAATCCAGCAAAAGTAATTTGAAAGGAGAAGGACTGAACCGGTGGCATTTTCTTTCTTACATACAGAACTTAAAGGACAGGCATTAAAGCCAAGTTCCTTGTTTTGTAGTTACCAGACTTGGGAGAGGTGATAGTTCTGAAAAGGACCCAGTGGCATTGGAAAGTCGCCAAGGAAAGAGGCACAGAGAAAAAAGAACATTTATCCAAGGGTTACCTGGGTAATAGAGAAAGAAGCAAAGTGTAGGAAAGTAAAATTTTCTCTGATTCAGAGAAGAAAAATGCAGAAGCAGGCATCCCAAGTTTTCCAGACAACCCTGATCTGAACTAAAATGCTTACAATTGTGTTAGGAACTGAGGTCCATAAAGTTATGGTGCATGTTTTGGGAGGGTTTTTAAAAACTTTTTACATTTTGTTTGTTAGAAGGCACAAACTACGTGTGTTTTGACATCTTGACAAGGTCTAGAGGTTTCTATACGTTTCAGCCATTACTCATCCCCTGCCTAGTGGCATGCAATGCCTTTAAAACAAACTAATGGCACTGAACTCTAGGCTGCTCCTTAGGTAAGAGGAAGTTATGCTGCCCAGAGACAGTGTTTCAGTCTGCCTATAGATATAAGATATGCTTCCATTTCACATTTGTCAACATTTGAAAATTCACATTATCTCTGCCCACTCTGAAGCATAAGAATTTTAACTAAAAGCCAGTATTTTGCAGAAAGAAATGGGATAGCAGGCAGCCATGCTCATTACTCTCCCCCTGATAAGGGATCAAAATCATTTCAAGTTCATTGCACCATTATTTTTTCCCACATCAAGACCATTGTGGAGAACTCCATGGACTCTAATGTAAAAAAAAAAAATAAGACTGCAGTCAGGTTACAGAGACATAAAAGCCTGGTGTAAGCAGATAAACTATCCTTTCTATTCTGGAGTTCTAGCTCAGCTTTAATCACCCAACATCTTAGTACTCCATGCACTGCTGCTCAGCTGGCTGCTCTGGTAGGTCCTGGCTATCTGGGCAGCTATGAATGAAGTTCTTTCTGCTAACACTTTGGTACTTTAGATATGTGCCTCCATGAGTAGGTGCTAAGGCATCCCAAAGTACCTATTCTCACACTTATCAATTTTTTCTCCAACAACTTTTTGTGAAACACTGCAGTGTGATCTCAGCTGGAAGTAGAAAACCTTGCCTGAACAACCATTTTAACAGGGAAACATAGTCCAAGCAATTCAGGTCTGCAAGCACAGAACTTCATCCTAACATGATATGAGCCAATGAAAAGCTCCTGCTTTTCACGTGTCAGAGGCAGAAACTTGTAACACTGAAAGATGTCACAGTAAGTGCACTGAAGGCTGATGTCCACTTGACAGATCACAAGAAGTAACAAGAAGCCTTTTCATACAGTCCAAACAAGTTTCCTCAGCTCCAACAGAAGAACTTCTCCCCATCACTATTAAGTCCTCCTGAGGATGTGGCATGGACAACACATGTGTTAAGTTACCTGTTATTAGTTAGGAGAGGCTGCTTGCACTGGAGATGCCAATCAACCATCAAACTTGGACTCAGTCAATACTAATTGCACTTAAGAACCTCAGCAATTCTTTAAGTACTAAATTTGTGTTCAATTCCACTGCTGTTAAGGGTACTTAAGAACACATTAACATGGTTTATTGAACCCAAACCTGAACCAGTCAATTCCACTGAAGGTCAGCCTTACTTAAAGAATCACGTTATTGTCTGCTATTCATATACAGGGAAATTACTTTCTGAGTGTCCTTTCCTTGAACAAAATAGCCCTCTACAAGCAGTTGATTCAGAAATTAAACATATCATACAAAAAAACCTTCACCCACAGAACACCAGACTTGCCAAGTGCATTGACTTTGCTTGGCCAGTTTTGGCAGCAGAGGGGCTCCAGGGGCAGCCTCTGTGTGAAGCTCCTGGAAGCCTTCCCCATGTCCTAGAGAGCCAATGCTGGATGGCTCCAACATGGACCTGCTGCTGGCCAAGGCTGAGCCCATCACAAGCAGTGGTTCCCTAAGGGCTGACCACAAAGAAGGGGTAAGAAGTCACTACGCAGAAGCAATTGTAGCCAGAGGAGAGGAGTGAGAATACAGGACAGGAACAACTTTGCAGGTACCAAGGCCAGTGCAGAAGGGAGGTGCTCTAGGTACAGAGCTAAGATTTCCCTGCAGCTGTGGGAAGACTGTGGTGAGGCTGATGTGCCACTGCAGTCCATGGAGGTCCACTGGAGGACCATATGCCAGAGCAAGCGGATGCCCAAGGGAGGCTGTAACCCTGTGGGGAAGCCCACCCTGGAGCACGCTTGCTGGTGGGACTTGTGACCTGTGTCGGGGTGTCACCCTGGAGCAGTGTGTTCCTGAAGGACTGTATCCCATGGGAGAGACCCATGCTGCAGCAATTTATGAACAACTGCAGCCTATGGGAAGGACTCTCTTGGAAGAACTTTGTGGAGGGCTATCTCCCATGGGAGGGACTCCACACTGAAGTAGGGGAACAGTGTGAGGAGAAAGGAGATCACAGGTGATGAACTGACCGCAAGCCCCATTCCCTGTTTTCCTGCACCATTACAAGAAAAAAGGGAGAGAAAATCAGGAGTAAATTTAATTTGGGAAGAAGGTGGAAAATTAAGCGGGCTTTTTAGATTGAGTTTTATTTCTCACTACCCTACTCTCATTTGATTGGTAATAAATAAAATTAATTTTCCTGAGTTGAGCTCTGTTTTGCCTGTGACAGTAATTGGTGACTGACCTCCTTCTGTTCTTGTCTTGACCCATGAACTCTTCATTATATTTTCTCTCCCTGTGGAGCTGAAGAGGGAAAGTGACAGTGCAGCTTTGGTACTTGGTGTCCAGCCAGGGTCAAGCATCCACTGAAGTCAAACACAAGTTTGGAAATGTGAGAATGATGGTCTCCTGTTCAATCTTTGCTGTCATTCCCTTGTGTTTGCTGACAGGATCCTGCATGATCACCACTTTATTTCCAAAGAATATCAGCATCATTGTGTGCAGAGGATGGATGGTGATCATAGCTATTTAGCAGGTTGTTTAAGCTCATCATTCTGTTTGTGACCACGCATACCCATCCTGTTATGAAAAAAAGACTAATTTATTCCCTCACTGGCCTACGATGTTCATTACTATCCATCTTAACACAGCACAGGGATCAGTGATGTTTTTTAAAAAGTTTTTTAAAGGAAAGGTGGTACTATCAGTCCCTCTTTTACAGTCAAGCAAGAAGTTGTGGAGTCCTTAACACTCACAGAAAATACCATTTTCAGATGCACAGCTGAGATGGGTCTGATACAGTTTTTCAACAAATAATCACCTTTTCTACATTCCAATTTTTCAGAGGACAGCTACATATCCAACAGTTATAAGCTTAACATTTCTGTAATGCAGGAGTCTGCAAGTTGGAAATCCAGGAAATGTGGGGAAAAGTACTTAGCAGCCACTTGCAATATCATTGTTTTATGAACACCATGTAATGAACTCGGTGGTAGAGACAGAAACAATTCCTCAGGGCAAATTTGACTTCATAAATTAGAAAGTTGTCCCCTGCCTTGTTCATGACACAACTTCCAGTCTCTTAAATTAACTAAATGGAGGGGTTCAAGAACCACTTTCTCTGAATTGCTGCATTTGCTCTGCAGGCAAAATGGGGAAGGGGTTGTGTTTCAGAAAGGCTTTGCAGTTGTACCATCAATGATGGCATCATGCTGCAGAACTGCAGAGAGCTGCTTATGTGCTGGCTGAGCAAATGCAATTCTGATAGGGATTCTCTAATAGGGATGGTAAAGAGTAAAAGATACCAGGTAAAGAAAAAGCATGAAGCAACAGAATGCAGGAAGAAGATCTAAACATAAACATCCTTCTTGGAAACAGATCTGACTTTTTAAAAATAGTTTGTTTTTGCAAAAGAAATATAGGCTCATTAGCTAGTTATGAATGTTGGCTTATTAGCATATTCAAAACAAGGGCCCATAAGTCTTAAAATATTTGCTCATTTCCTTGTCTAGAATAAAGTAATATTTTTTGTTTGTTCTTCTCATTCTTTCTTTCCCTGTTTTGCATTGCCTTGGCAATATATATGCCTCTTCAAGAAAAGAACTAAAAATAACATTTCTCTCCCTTCCACTGGCAGCAGAGATGTAAGAAAATAATATCTTATCAGAGTGAGCACTGAGGGAAAATAAGATTTTATCAGGGACTTGGCTTGACAAAGATAACATGTTATCAAGAGGGGAACTTGGCAAAGATAACACATTATCAATATCAGGAGTAAAGCCTGGGGAAAATAATGTCTTAATACCTATTAGATTCTAAATAAGCCATCTGTGCTCTTGACAAATTGTTATTTTCTCCAAGTCCCATTCCTGTAAAGATGCTGATTTTTTTGGCAAACCACTTCTTTAGCAGTTGGGAAGCGGGGGAGAAAGAGCAGAAAAGAAGCTCCATCTCCCCAAAGGTAGAGGGGTATTCTCTTTCTGCTCAAAAGCTTTGCAGCAGGTCAAGACTGCCAATGTGACAGCCAGAAAGACTCATTTGTGCGGACCCTGAAGGCATATTGCAGGGAAATCCCCTCCAACAACAGTCAGCAAGCAGCCTGCAGAGCACCCTGTGACAGGAGGAGAGGGTCAATGCCCCTTCTGTCCTCTGACCATGCTACCAGGCCTGAGGTGTTGCCTGTAAGGTTTTTGGCAAACACACTTCTCTACAGAAGCAATGACCCTAAGGCTATCCCTTAGCAGCGACTTTTTGTCATGAACAACCTCATCACAATTAGCAGTATACACGTGGGGTACAAATAAATGAGCTCTTTTAGGTCAGTTACAGACACAAATCCCTGTTCAGTTAGAGGTTACCATTCCCACAGCTTAAGCTGACCCAGAGGGTCACACAGAGCTTCTCACCTCCTGCAGTGCAGCACATCCAACTCAGCTTTAGCTGGTCTGAGCCAGCCCAATTGCCTCTGCCCTGAAGCACTGCCCTCTACCACCTCCACCACAACCACTGCCTGGTGGATGCCTGTGCCCTGAAGCTGAAACCTTCTGCAACTCAATTATAAATCTTCAGAGTTTCAATCTGGATGAATTTAAATAAATTGTGGCACCTCCTGGAAAATGAGAAATCCAATTCATAGTAGGATGGACTACTAAACGTCTTAAATGGCAGAATGTGGGTGAATGCCACTGGTTATTCATAGGAATGGGCAAGCAGGGAATAATTAGAAGGGAAGCTGTGGAGGGCCTGTAGGAGTGTGATGTGAATAATAAAGCACACTTAGGAAAAGGCATATGAATGATATCTGCAGGGTAAGTATTTGTAGCCAGCTGAATTTCCCTGGTGTACAGCACAAGTGGGAGAGAAAACAATGGGATTCGTTAATCTGAAAATTTCCTATGGAGAAGCAGCATCTCTTTTTTCATTAACCATTTGGATTTCTTACACCCAGGTATTCCCTGCTCAGGTGTGAGCTTTGTCTTAAGGTGACTACTGGCCCTGATACAGCAGAATGTATAATCAGCAGCAGGCAGCCATTACAGCTCTCTGAGGTAAAGCATGTGCCCAAATGTGTCACTGCAGCTGTACACACTACTGTGACTATCATTCATGGCATGGGATGTAAAAGACTGGAGCTCCTGCTCAGTAATAAACTGTGGAAGAAACAGGAAGGGGAAAAGCCATCATTTTACAGTGTTTTTTAAGAGGACAGAAAGTACATGAAATAAGTACATGTCAGCTTAGAAAATGTATGTATCTATGTTTCTACAATTGCCACAGTAACCACAAGCTAGAGACAAGCATGCTCAATGCAAGCCTAGTAGCAGTTAATTCCAATTCTGTTGCTGGTAATTAGCCTCAGCTGCTCATCAATAGAGGCTCCAGCTGATAATTATTAAGTTAAACTTCTGAGCAGTATTTGCATATGTAAAGCACGCTTTCCCTGCTGAAGCAACAATGGATGCTATAATGCATTTCCTGATTGTACAGCTCTTGGATTTGGGGAACCTGGGCAAAAGAGTCTGCTTTGCATATCCTTCCTCACCCTCATCAGGCCAACCATTCAGAAGAAATGCACTTGCACACGCTGGCATCTACAAGCTACAGTGGAAAACAATCCTAACCCTGCACAAGAGGGAAAAATTCATTTCAACCAGAATAATACAAAAGACGGTTCTGCACATTCCTCTAAACATTTACCTTAACTTCCTTACAACCTAAAAACATGCAACAACTTGTCTGTGACAAGGTAGCCTGGTCACCTTAAAAGACACACAGTAACTCCAGATTTGGTCCATTAGCTCCCAGTGACCACCCTTCAGATGCGGTGGAAAATTCAGCATCATTATGTGATTCTCTGTTAAGCTTTTTCTGATATTACTTCCTGCAGGTCAGAATTTCATTTCCTGAATGTGATACTTGGTCATCAGTAACAGCCATGCCCCCCTGATTAACTGCAGTGTCAAGAACACAGATAAACACACACCATGACTGGATTACATGTATCTCTTCAGTTCTCCACGTTTTCATAATTCCATGACTGACAACACATGCCCAGATCTGCTTAATACCCAAGGAGTTCAGAGGCACAGTCCCTTTAGGGATAAGGAAACATGAAAAGGAATAGGGAAGACTTTTGTGGAATCCATAGGAAAACTCCTTGTGCCTCCATGTAGCTACCCTATCACTTTGGTTTGAGTCGACTGTAGGCTTAACAGACCTGAATTGTCGATTAACCTGTTAATTGTCGATTAGCAGGCCTGAATGCTTTTTTTATCAGACAACAAGGAATAGTAAGGCAAAAGATCTATTTATTTGATGATAAAAAATATATAGCAAAAGTAAACCAAAAGTTTGGCTTTAGGTAAACATGGGAGATGGGCTGAAAAAGGGAGGTCTAAGGCAATGCAGGTGGTGAGCCTCTAGGAAAGCCACTCTCTTTTAAGTAATGGTTTAAAACTTAGTAAATAGTAAAATTTGTGTGCCTTGCTGGAGTTACACACTGCTCAAAAACTGACTTTCAGCACATAAACAGAAATGCTGCAGTATTAGTTCAGGCTGGTTGGTGATGCTGAAACCTGCTCAAAAGCTTGTTATATCCCTTAATCTCCCTTGGCACCATCAGAGATGCCATCAGAGAACCATGCGCTCGTATTTTGATTGAGGCTGCTGAAAAAGGAGACTGAACACTCACTGAGCATCAAGGATTGTTCAAGGATAAGTAAGTAAGTAAAAAAATCCAAATTCTGCACCACAACATTTCTTCCTTAGTAGTACCAAGATCTGTAAAAACCTTCAAATCTTATAGAGCACAAGCCAACAACAGCAACAGATATGAGCATACATACATAAAGTCAAGTAGCACAGAAAAAATTTTCAGATCAGTGATTGCTCTTCTTTATAAATATATCTGAAGATTACACAAGCAAACAGTGTTATTCCTCTGAAGATGTAACACTGCAAAAGTTATTAGTATCTTTCAGTATTGAGTCTTCTTTTCTCCCCACACATTCTCAGCACTTCATTTGCTGTGACTGTCATTTCAGCCACTTCAGTCCCAAAGAAAAGTGAAGGGAAAATGCAAATAACTGCACATTCAGGACACATGAAGGCTGATCAGTGTTATGACATTTATCTTCACTTATAAAAAGAGATAAAATAACTCTGGAGTTAGTTTCCTGTCCTCCTCATGAAGAAAAATGTCATACCAGATCATCATGAACTATATACAGCAAAATTGCTAACACACTTTGCAGAGGAAAGAAACATCTCAGCAGTGATACAGACGGTAGGTTACATGTCATGGCTATGACATCAGTAATGAAATACACATCATTTTAAAACAGTAGATGTAAAAATCAGTCATGGCAGAAGAAATACACCTACAACAACAGTACATAAATTAGCTAAGGGCAGCTAGTTACTCGCAGAAGTTAAAGTTGTGTTAAATAGCTATGAGTTGTTCATGGAAGTCAACAGTACTTTCAGAATTAGCTTCAGTATGGCCAAATATCTATCCAAGGCTACAATAAATTTTTGGTGATCAGACTCTATTGACATGTAATATGGAACCTCCTTTTTACACTAACTTACTCAACATTTACCTTTTAAAAAGTATTTAGCTTTAATATGGAAATGCTCCTTCTACAAAGATATGGTAAGTTTCTAAGAACTGATTTTTATCAGATGTATCTGATTGCTGTATCACCTAAACAGACATTTAATTTCTATCAGTGATTTAAGTTTCCTATAATACATGAGGAAAATACTCTTTTTTATTATATTGTTATTTTGTTACAAAACTGAAGACAGTGTATAAGAAACATAATCCTCTTTCAAGTAAGCAAAAGGCCACACTTGGTGACTGATGAAAACAAGTGTAGGTCTAACACTGCATGATATGTGCATGCATACAGCACGGTGGTGTTACTCACTTTTATATTGCACCACAAATACACCCAGTGCTGTACTGCTTTAGGTTAGAATGTGGGCTATGTCCCCTGTGCCCCATCACAAACCTGCTGAGCTTCCTGTGAAGCAAGCAAAGGAGATTTTTCATTTTCAAGCAGCCAAAAGTTTATTAAGGTTAAAACCAGCGAACTGGGAGCAAGACTTAGCTGTTCTGCTTACTAAGGGTTTGTCTTGAAACAGATGAGGGGGGATCTTGGAGACTAATTCACATATCTGCTGTGCTGCACAGAAACATCTTAATGCACACTTAGGATCCTCAACTAGATTTCTGAAGAATATGCCTACTCTTGTGTATGGCAACACTGAGGTTAAGCCCTACTGACATACTTATTTACTAATATAAAAGAAAGTTGCTTTACTCAGAGCAGTAGTGCTCAATATTGACAGGATTTGCATGCTTTTAAGTAAACATTTCCTTTTTATTTTTTTTCTCAAATAGATGTCTAGTTTCCCAAGTTTTCATTACCTCCAGGTGTTCCCCTCAAAAGCAGTATGATACCTCTTTAGTAAGTACAGACAATGTAGGATTTTTAAGGATGCTCTTGTGAGGTGAGACTGGATGCAGGGCCAATAGCCATCACCTTTCTACACTGATATATACTACAAACTAATTGATGTCTATGACAAGTTTCTGTGTTGGAGTAATGGGAAGATGAAGGCAGAGGAATTTACGAAAACTACTGTATTGTGTTGTGTCTAGAGGTCAATTACAGTCCTAAAATTGTTCTTTATTCTGTTGACAGATTTGCACTAAATGTATTTCTCCATCTTCCTTTGTTAGTGTAATTATAGGTTTATTCATTTCTACCATTTGAAATATCTTTTATCTTAACATCTTTGCAGAATAGACAGAGAGTTGACCAAAATTGTTGCATATTGAAAAAACACAAATTAACATACCTTATGCCTAAAGAACAATCAGACATGGAAAAAAGTAATAGATCAGCTACATAACAAAAATGCTGCAACCTTAAAAGTCCTTTAAAGATCAAGCAAAAGAAGAAACAACATGATTGGAAAAAAACAACAGAGAAAAAGGTGGCTTCCGTTCTCACCTGCTCCCATCTTGTTTCAGGAAAAAGGAAGGATCTTTGTACTTTTAATTATATATCCCATATAAATTTGAGCTAAACTAGACATGGAAATTAGCTGTTAAGAAGTGACATTGGATAAAGCTGAGGACTGAAAGCTAAAGAACATTGCTTCCATCACTTATATTTTCTCTCAAACATACCCTTACAGAAAGTAAGGAATCTCCATCTACGACATGGACTTCTCCCTTCTAAATTATGACGATCTACTCAGGAAAAACTGAGGCAGGCAAAAGACTAAGAACACTTTATAGTCCTATTACTACAAAGTTTACTTTCTAAATCATGCCTTCTTCTGGTTTTAACTATCACTAAAACAGTACAGATATTGAGTTGTACCACTCCTGACTTTATGCTTTCCTCTGAAGAAGATCCCTTACGTCTAACATTATATAGTATGTATCCCGTCCCTTATGGTAAAATTCCAATAGACAAGACATTCCAGTGTGACTTCTCCTGTTTGGAGAGACAGTCTTTTCTCTCTTGAGAAATTGTAACTTCAGCAGGTACACATGTAAAATTCACACTAACACCTTACCCTAGCACGTTCTATGGAAATTATTTGGTTTCTTATTTGATGAGCACAAATATTTATTGTGAATTCCATCAGACAATGCTTTTCTTTCTTTTCTTGAATAATCTGACTGCATCAAATCAACAGGGAAAGCTGTATTAAAACTGTATTTAAAGTCTTGCAATATTTTAGATTTATTGGAAAGTCAAATTTTGGACCTACATGAGAAAATATCAGTGCTATTTGCTTGCTTCTTTTGCACTAAGATCTCACTTTCATCCCTGCAGCAGAAGCTGAAAAAACATCACCTATCATGATGACAAAAATCAGAAGACAAAGCTTTTAAAAACTTATCAGTTTAGATATAGTAAATTATGCCCTTTGAACTAGCAGTGCAAAATTTTTCTTAGGATTGTTCAAATGCCTTATGCTTTACCATGACAGCAGATACATCAGGTAGGCTGGGTACATGGAAGGATCAGCAGTGACAAGTCTGTGAGAGCTATGGGGAATCCCTAAATTCAGCCTAAAGACAATTAAGAGAATCCTCAGAGTTGTCAGGCATTTAAAGGAATCTAAATACCCTTTAGTAATCTTCAGTAAAACTTGAAAGACTACAGAATTATACCTGATAAAATAATACACAAAATTAACAAGTATTTATCATGATTTTGAATTACTGAGGGTGTATTTATTTTGGTTGGAACTATCCTTGAGAGGGCTCTGCAGGCAAAGTTTCATACTGAAAAATGTTATTTTCACTGATCTCTCCCCAGTACATGTTATGGGGTTCTCTCCTTCTCCAAAGGAGAAGCATTCAAAAGATGTCCAGATTGCAGGAAAGAATGCTCAAATAAAGGTAAAATGCCCTCATTTCTACTGTGTCCCACTATAGTACTTAAAAAGCTGAAGTTTAACTCTGCCAAGCATATCAACCTCCAAATCTGTTAGACAGCAATTACCATGTATTTAATTTCACAGCTGTGCCTTTTCCCTTTTTGATTCAGCTCCACCACCTTTTTCGGCTTCTCTTGTTCAATCCTCTTGCATCTGGTTCATAATCAGGTCCTGATGATCCTTAATGCCTTGATTTCAGAGCCCTGCATTCTCCCAGTTCCTTTCTCCATTTTGAAATTTCTGCAAATTCTATCTCCATCCTCTGTGTGGCTGTGCAGAGTGTAATCCCTCCTAATAGGCTGGTGCTGATCCTGCTCTGTGGATTAAGCAGTGTAAAATGCCTATGTAATGAATTCATACCTTCCAAACTGAGCAGCCCAGGTATATCTAATCTAACCAACTGGCTTTTATCAGCTGCATACAAGAGATGTGAAAATAAGCTTAATTTCAAGCCTCAGTCACATAGCCACAACCGTGTTATTATTTTTTGTATTTAACAGAATGTGCACTTGTGAGGAATTCTAAAGTGCACTCTGTAGTTATACATCTCTAGATTTGGTATGGCTCAAGATTCTTTGAAAATTGTGAAATGACAATATTTTCATGCCTGGTTTTGATTATTTCTCTTAAAAGAGAAAGGGAAGAAATATTACTGAACTTCAAGTGCAATTTTGCTGCTTTCTTCTTGTGAAATCGGTATTCCCATACCAGATGGTGTCTGAGTTATCAAAGTTATTACCCTAAACTCAATTAGGGAAGAATGAAAGTAATTAAGTAGGGGGTGAAGTGACAGAAATATTCAAGATATAAAGATATTGGTGAGGACTCTCTAAATTAGAAATTCATCTATAAATGCAACCTAAAACAGAACAGCTTGAGCCTTCACTTTTAAATATTCTAAGACATTGTGCAAAATTCAGTACTTGCTCAAGTGGGCACAAATCCCAGTGACACAGTGGCTGTAGAAGGTGGGAGTAATTTTTTTTTCTTCTGGAGAGCCTATTAGTAGCAGTCACCAAAACACTCTGAAACAGTTACAGCTCAAAATGCTCCTCTATCTGTTGTGGAAAGGTTTTTCAGGCTGTTTTGTCAACTCAGGAATGCTTGTTTCCTCTCTTAATCCTGGCTGGTTTGTACTCACCACAGCAAAAAACCAATTACAGCAAATACATTTTACCATAAAACCTGTGAAGTAGACACCATAGAGGTACTGTTAACACTTTACATTTCTTTTTTCTCTCCCTGTTTCCTTTTCCTTCCATGAATCAAATCAAAAGTTGTCACTGAGCTACAGGTATGACCAAGAACTGTGGCTACAGGTTTTAAGATGAAGCAGCCAAAAATTATTTTTAACCTACTGACGATGGTATACTTATAGGAGAAATATGTAAGAAAACCCAATGAAAACAAATCTTTTTTACTTACCAACAGTCACTTCTGCATAGCTTCAACTGACAAGAATCATGTTCATGGATAAAACTAATCAGGATTATTTGCTAGTGCTCTGCAGGCTGTTCATTCATTTTCTCTTTAACAGATAGATATATAACCAAATTCTCAAGATATGTGCAGATGAAGGATGGTAAGGAAAATACTGTTTTGTTCTGGAATGCTCAGAATTGGAGCTGCATAGCTGAGAGAAGAGGAACACACACTGCTTTAGAGAACAGGGATGTAGATGGTGCTACTGCCACAGGTAAAATCCCTGTCCAGAAAGAAAACAAATTAAATGCTAATCATGCTTGTAGCTCTTGCTCCTCCACATACCATAACATAGCAATACCATATGATGCCATGCCATACCTAAAAGTACAATGTGGAGCGAATACAAGAATTTCAAGGATAAGCAAGTATAAATTACAAAAATACCAAAAGTACTTCTGCCTTCATTTAGCTCATGTGTGTACAGCAGAAATAAAAGAAATAAAAGCAAAAAGCACTCCTGCATGTACTACCAGGAGAGATGCAAGCCCTAATAATGGTTCCAGTTTGCAGGGCACTGAGCTGGCAAACTGCAGTGCCATGATACATGTGCTTAAGAAAGCTCTTTTCCCACCACTATAAAGAAAGAACTATTTTTAATGTACACTACTTAAATGTTGGTCTTAGCACAACCTCACAAAGGTTACAAACCTCTGTAGGAAGGGTCTGCAGCAGCTCCTTAGAAGGAAGAGTAGAAGCACAGGCAATGAGTATGAACTTCCTAAATGAGCTGGGGCACAGCCTAAGGGAATCTGCCTTCAGTTACATCCTTTCAACAACAGTGGCACACACTTTTCCTGAGCAGGGCTGCTCTCAAGGCTACGCTGGGACCAAAAGCAGAAATATTCTAAAGACTAATTTCTGCAGCTCAAGAAAGAGAAAGAAGGCTTGGAGTACAGTCATAGCAGAGCTGCCACTTGCAAGTCTTAGAAAATATGATCCCTGACAAGTAAAGCTGACTTATGCCACTGGGAACAAGAAAAAATGGATCAGGAAGAAATGGAGAAAAATTCACGACCGGAGACTTTTGTCTCTCTCAGGAACTGATTCACCAGGGTCAAAACAGGACCCTGTTTGAGCATATGGGACTGCTGCATGTATGGTACAGTCATGTCTATCAAATGCTTCTAGAGGGAAACAAAAACATCCATCTGGAATTGCTATCAGTTCAGCTGCAACATTTCTGGAAATGCAGTAGCATGATGGCTTCATGAGCACTGCAGGTTAGGACAGCTACAGCAATGGCACTTCCAAGTGGTGCATGAGAACGTTCCTCCTGTGCCACAAGGGCAGCATAAAGGGCACTCTGCAAACTGTTCCCTTTCTGACCCCCAATAAAGCTACCAATAAATCACAATGAGTGTATCTTGCCAATTGAATTTCAGCGCTCGGAAGATTTTGAACCCAGGGCACAGTAGAGTGATGGGCTTATATATGTCTTCAGGAAAAAGAGCTTAAACTATTAGTGCAATGGAGTATGCAGAGAGCACTGAAGCGCTTCTCCGAGAAACATGAAAATCAGTAACTTGAGGTCACATTTCATATCTGGCTTTGTAAAATGGAAATAGCAAGAAGGAGGCACAAATCCAATTTAAAATAGAGAACATGAACCAGAAAAATAAAAAAAAAAAAAAACATAACAAAAACCCAGAGATGGAGCCGTTAAGACAAAGATGTCAAAAACACCTATTGGGTCTGAGATAAGCATAGCATATGCTGGCAGATGCTGACCCTAATTTCAAATTTACTAAGGAAAAGCATCTGATAGACCTCTGGTTAATTTGTTGGAAAAAGAAAAAAATAAAAAAAAGAGCACACAAACTCTTTAGACTTCTCAATTTTAGGGAAACCTAAAAATCAATGTATTACTAAACTCACCTATCCTAGTTTCAGGGGACAATGAAATCCTAGTAAACTAGTACCTCAAGCTTCTGTAATGTTGACTTACTCAGAGGTATAAGAAATAAATCTAAACCAATGGATATATTTATAGAAGAGCAATTCTCCATAGGCAGTGACATATTCCTCAGCAGTTTCTTTGAGAGTAAAAGAAAACTACTAACGTCAGTAAAGAGTGGTGACTCCCTCTATAATTCAGATGAGGGAGAATCCTACCACGCATCTAGCAGGCCAAAATTATTAAGACAGTGATTGAGAACTCTTTCCCAGAACAGCTTGCTCTGCCAAACCTATATTTTTATCTTTTTTTGAAATTAATTTATTCCCCAGCTGTCAAGAAAAGTCTAGCAATGAAAAACTTTTAAATTTTCTTTTGTTTTTTTCTTGTTTTTCATTCCTAAATCCAGTGTAGACTGGGAGAAGGAAGAATGATGAGCTGGAAAAGCACTCATAATTGTTTTTCTTTAGGTGATAGAGAAGATGAATATTATTTAATTTTTAAAATCCCCCATATTGGTACTTTACAATGAAATTATATTATCTGGATTTTTTTAATGCCTTTCTACCATTTTGTAAAAAAATAAGGTCTTGAAGATCACGTAGATGACTTAGAACCACATACCATTAAAATTAATAGTCACTGAGGAGCCTGAGAGGCACAGATTGCAGGTAGGTGCACTTTTAGGAATATATCCTTATTCAAATTGCTTAAATGGCTTTAAAAATAAAGTCATACCAGCCTAACTTTGTTCTTGAACGTGAGATTTAATATTGTTTTGAACATGCTGTCTGAGGACTTAACACAATTCCATTCTGATGGGCAGGCACCTGCCAATGCTCTGTAAGCACTGTAAGCACAAGCCTCAGGAAATGCAAGGGCTGCTGAAGGAAGGGGGAGAAAACCCACAAACCTGAAACAAGGTTTTTATGCCCATGGCTGCTACTGAAGGGTTTGACCATATCCAGTTTTTATTTTGGTGTGTACTGCAACAATTTGACTTGGAAGATGTTAACTTCTGCCTTACATCTATTATACTGATAATGAAAATCATGCCAAAATTCAAATTTGAACACTCTTTACTATTTTAATAAATGAGACAGGCTAGTGCCCTGTCCTACTAGTGATCATTTGCTTTGTGCAGGTAACAGACCAAAGTATTTCAGTCAGCTCTTAAGTGTGAGTTTTGATAAATGTAGCCTAGTTTTAGGCTGCTCCATTCATCACAGTGGCTCTGAGGCTGCCCATGCTCAGAAACCTCAGAATCAGAACAGAACTTCTTGTGCTACCATGCAGCAGTTAAGTCACATTTTAGAGAAGAATAACAAGCAGCTTCACAAATGGAACATCTTTATGTGGTGGTACACTGTGAATATGAAATACTAACAATAAGATTTTTGGAAAAACAGTTCATTAATTTTTCTTAAGTAAGACTACTGATTAAAATGAAAACATTCCCTGTTCACTTCACTAGCTCCAAATAAAAGAGGAGGTCCTTAGAGTACCTTTTTTCCCCCAGCAGAGTTCAGGAAAATTAAAAACAAAACAACAATCTTTACTCATTTTATATTATTATATTAAAAGTCCTCTTATTTGGTAACAAGCTAACAACCAAAAATCCTTGTTCAAGGGATTTTTCAAGCTTTCAGGCAGCCTACCTGAGCTTCCAGAGAGAGTTCCTGAGCCATGAAATGGGGTATGAAAATGTTTAATCCCTGACTGAACTGCTATCCTTGTGGAAGCACTGTGAGTACATACAATTACATCAGAAAAAAAATTCGTGTTCACCAGCAGTACATTCCATTGTAGGGAAGCAGCTTATTATAACAATACAGAGAGGTTTTTTCACTGGTGCACTTGCGTCTGTGCTGGAAATGCTTCACCAGTACAAGACACAAATTATTGTCTGCTGGGGAGGTGCTCTGAGAAAATACACTCCTTAGACCCCTGCAGTATTTTACACTTTCCTTCCTTTGGATTTCTATAAATAACATTTTTTAATCACCAGCAATTTACATATAAATAAAGCTTGGGAGATGGTGTGGGATTTTTAGAATGGCAGTCATCAGTTACAAGAACAAATAGGCTGTGCTCATCTTCCTAAATCTCTCAGATACTTTTGAACCTGGAATGTGGGCCTATTTCGCCAGCTCCTAAATCACCTGGGTACAACTGAAAAGCACATTCTTAGTGAAAATAAATAGTCTTCAAGACTTTCAAAATAGGATGGCCAGCATTGTGCCTTTTTAATTAATACTCAAATTCTAACACAAATTAGATAGGTATTCCAAACTGTTCAGCTAGTTTAGCTTTCTAAGTATTTTTCAGAATAACAAATTTATTTTTGATATTAACAGCATTTAATCCAAGCACAAAAACTGCATACCCAAAATCACTGATTTGCCTTTTTCTTCAAACTATGTATTTTCCAAAACATTTTGTTGAGTTTGTAGATTTTTTCCAAGCTTTTGAAAGCATAAGGACAATCTTTCACCAAAGTTAAAAAGACACTGGCCAACAATGATATTAAATCATGAATTTTTTTTATTTTTTTTTTTTTTAAGAGCAATTATCAGAAAGAAATATGTAGAGACTGCCTGGATTTAGGCAGTGGTAAAAATGGTAGAGACAAAGATCACTCTCATCAGAAAACAGCATGGCTTTCTGGCATTTATTACTATTACTTATATGAACATATTTTTTAAACAAAACTACAAATGTTACAGAGATAGACAATTCTGTATGGCTCAGGTTAGCACTAAAAAAATACAAATTGGACATCTTCTGTACTGTCCTTCTTTTACTGTTTTTTCTCAGTAAGTTCCATGAAGACCAGCAGTTCAAACTCTGAATTCATATGAGAATTCTAGTTATCAATATAGAAGAAAAGCTAGAGGAGAGACTACATTAAGCACTTGCTATTTTGCAGCAAAAATTATATTTAAAAAGTTATCACAGATGGCATGTACTCCTGCAATGTGGTATTGTTTTCATCATGGGGTCAGCTGCCAAAATAAAGATTTGGACACACAGTTTTACAAAAAACAGATTAGGAACTGTGGGTCCAAAATTTCCTCGGCTGTGATCCACTTAAAAAAGTTACCCTAGGAGCTATGGCAAATATAGGAAATCTGCCTTTGATATAGAAGAATACAACTGAACTTTTCTCACTTTTGCATGACCATGGTGCTGGGCTGTGGAGAGGAGGCTATGTAATAATCTGGATTCTCATCAGTACTTGTGAAATTCACAACTTATAAAATCAAAATACAAGAAATTTCACTTTCTTGCAATGAATCAGCTCCAAGTACAATACTCTATCTTTTTTAGTTTAAACGAATTTCATGGCAGAACTGGACGAAGCCATCTGCTGCCAATTGTCTTGGCAAGCGGCAGCATTGCTGCTGGCTGCTGCCAAAGCACAGCACATTGCCATACATCTGTTAGAGCTGCTATAAACCAGCAAGCTTCAGAGCTCCTCTGCATTGCTTCCCCCTCCCAAATCCCTGAGGGCTGAACATGGCCAAAGTACCACTGGCATGGCAAAGGTGGGAGACCTCATCCAGAATCCTGGCTGTACTGGGGAGCAGGGAGCATCTCTCCCCTGGCTTTGTCCCTCCCTCTTGGACACTGTGAAAGCTGAGAAAAACTGACTGTGTCCAGTAGACACAACCTCCCTTTTTGTACTGAACTACTCATGATGTGCTTAGAAAGGCTCTGGTAGCCATGGGCTGTACAGAGATAGCCAGTGCCTGCTGGTAGCCATGGGCTGGTTCAGAGATAGATAGCCAGTGCCTGCTGGTAGCCATGGGCTGGTTTGGATAGCCAGTGCCTGCTGGTAGCCAGGGCTGGTTCAGAGATAGCCAGTGCCTGCTGGTAGCCAGGGCTGGTTCAGAGATAGCCAGTGCCTGCTGGTAGCCATGGGCTGTACAGAGATAGCCAGTGCCTGCTGGTAGCCATGGGCTGGTTCAGAGATAGATAGCCAGTGCCTGCTGGTAGCCAGGGCTGGTTCAGAGATAGCCAGTGCCTGCTGGTAGCTATGGGCTGGTTCAGAGATAGCCAGTGCCTGCTGGTAGCCAGGGCTGGTTCAGAGATAGATAGCCAGTGCCTGCTGGTAGCCATGGGCTGGTTTGGATAGCCAGTGCCTGCTGGTAGCTATGGGCTGGTTCAGAGATAGCCAGTGCCTGCTGGTAGCCAGGGCTGGTTCAGAGATAGCCAGTGCCTGCTGGTAGCCATGGGCTGTACAGAGATAGCCAGTGCCTGCTGGTAGCCAGGGCTGGTTCAGAGATAGCCAGTGCCTGCTGGTAGCCAGGGCTGGTTTGGATAGCCAGTGCCTGCTGGTAGCCAGGGCTGGTTCAGAGATAGCCAGTGCCTGCTGGTAGCCAGGGCTGGTTCAGAGATAGCCAGTGCCTGCTGGTAGCTATGGGCTGGTTCAGAGATAGCCAGTGCCTGCTGGTAGCCAGGGCTGGTTTGGATAGCCAGTGCCTGCTGGTAGCCAGGGCTGGTTCAGAGATAGCCAGTGCCTGCTGGTAGCCAGGGCTGGTTCAGAGATAGATAGCCAGTGCCTGCTGGTAGCCAGGGCTGGTTTGGATAGCCAGTGCCTGCTGGTAGCCATGGGCTGGTTCAGATTGCCAATGGCAATGCACTGATTTCCTCCTCCTAGAAGCTCACAGGAACCGAGGTCAGGCTGCCAGACAGAAGATGGCCTGAGTTGTTCATCTCCCCCTTTAACCTAGGGGTTGCCATTTAGGGTCCTAGGCAGCTCCTGTGAACTTAGCTCATGTTTTAATGGAGGATTTTGATCACTGTATTGTGAAGCATGCTGAGAAGAGCCTTGAAAGCTTCTCCAAGAACACACTGATGAAATTTTACCTTGCAACAGAGTTGAGAGCACAAAGACACAATATCCAGTCCTTGTGTCAAACACTGCCAACCATTCAGGAGAAGCAGATAATAATGAACTCTCTTAACAGGAAACAATGGTGAAGCACCTAGACATCACTAGTACTGATGTGAAACTCACATGATTGGTGACATTATCCAGGCTCTCACAGCTGCCATAGTGCAGTTATGTAAGATCTCAGGTAATGTGTGAGAGCAAAAATATACTTAGTCCTGCTAATGGTAGAGAAAAAGTGACAAGTAGTTCCCTAAAGGTTTAAAAATAAAAGAGTAAATAAACCTTCCACCTCACCATCCACCAAGATTTTCTGAAACAAGCCCACTGATACCAATGGTGAAACCTCAGATTTTCTGATACGGTCACTTTCAGCCTCTGTTAAATCACAAAAATAATGATAATAAAATAACAATCATTATATCACAAATACAATTATATTTTTATCTTTTATTTTTTAAAATATTATTTTAAAAAAAGGCAACATGCTGTCACAGCTATTTCTTAAATTACCATGTTCAGCAAATATAGGCAAAGAGGCCAGACTAAGTTCCCTGATTTTTGCTGATCGGGTGTGTTTTTAGAGGTTTCATATCAAAACAAGCATCAGAAGAAAGGCCTCAAAATACACACTGAAATACTGATATGTTCTCAAAAGAAACTTGTTTCAAAACAGAGGAATTATTTCTGACTGATTAGTCTGACTTGATAGATCAGAAGAAAATTAGTCAGTGTATTTACAAACCAGCACCCTAAAACATGTCAGAAATGAACACAACAATATGTAGACCCAATACTTAACAAAGAATAAATCAATCCAAGTGGACACAGATAATTTTACTATACAGATTCCCTGAGCAACCAAGGGATAAATAGTGGGTTAAGGAGAGAGCAAAAAGCTGAAAACATACTCTCTTTTATTACCAACTACTATGAATAGAGTCAACAACCACTAATAGCAGAGACACCAGTCCTACATGATTTACAGGCCATAAAGACACTTAGACAGCATTAAATGAATTAAGTTGATTCTCAGCCAGTATTAACTACTACTTAAAAGCAAAAGTATCCAGTCAAGGAGAATCCTTGATCTCTGCTGCTCAAGGTGGGGAGTTCAGGAAGCTGAAGCCAAACTGACAAACCAGCAAGTATCTTAACCTAGGTGCCCTTCCTCAGAAAATGCACTTTGTGTAACATTTTGTGTTCATTTTCATTTCTTGGTTTGCATTGTTTCTAGGATGGCAGTAACTAAGCCCAGTAAACGTGTACATGCATGTGAACCAGTATGAAGAAGTTCCAGCAGGCAGTGTGGTTACTTAGATGACTGAATTTATGTAAACACTTAAGTTTATGCAGAATCAGGGTCTTGTATTTTAGAACAGGATGTAACTCATTTTGTATCTTACATATTCAGTGGGAAACAAGCTGTGAGTGCAGGATTGGGGTTCCATATTTAAAGTCCAGAAATTCAAATTCATCCATGGTTCTCACAGTATCCATTGCTCTCTCCACTTGCACATATGCAGTGCGTTGCATTGCTGTTTATGGTAAGAAATTTATGCTCTGAAGTGTATGTAAACATTATCAACTTATGCTTCCCACAGCTGCTGTAACTCTAAAGTTCTTGGTTTCTGTGCTTTTAAATTAACAGTCATAGCAATATACCAAAGCTGCTTCTTGCACTGAAATCCAATTCTAGGTAATTGTTTTACAGTATATAACCAAAACACTCATATTGATCTCCTGCTCAGAGAGCTTACCTTCTCAGAACATTCTGAAATAGCAGTGGCAGGTCACTTACTGCTACTCTTGCACAGCATCTCATCTTCATACCTATCATTTTCTCAAAATCATGGGGTTTTTTTCAATGTTATGGACACCTGCCCTTGTGAAAGTTCCTATTCATAACACCTATGAAGTTTTCAAGTTAAGTCTCATTGAAATCACTCACTCACAGAAAAAAAATCCAAACAAGACAGATGACATTGTCTCGTCCCCTATCCTTTGTAAATGTCTACAGCATTGAAATTACCATCTTTGTACCTGTCCCCTCCTCATCATGTAGTAAATGAACTTTTAAGCAAAGTGCTAGATACCTCATCTCAATGGGTAACTTTCCTTAAGTCAGAATTGGCAAAAATGGGTACAAAGAATGAAATTATTTCCTGTTACAGTTAAACAGTAATTGAATAATATTTGCAAGGAAAATATTTTTCTCCTGGAAAATAAGCAATTTTCTCAAATAATTAAAAAGTCTTGCATAGGGTTTTCATCAAAATGTAAAATTCAATCCTGAATAGTCACAGTCTGTGAACAACTGTAAGCCTCTTAAAAAGGACATTTAGAATCGAAACATTTTGTCAATCTCAATTCTTTATAAAAACACTTCAATATTTTCATATGTGTATTTGTACAATAGAGATAACTGGAGAATATGGAATACTGCTCTGTTCTGGTGATCTTTATTTAACAAGGAACTCAGTAAGGTGAATTATGCAAAGACCTTCAGAATGGCCTAAGCGCTGGAAAACCTATTTCAGATTGAACTGCTGAAGGACAGAAATCTACTCAGATAAACAGAAGTATGGCTAATAGGCAATTTGCTCATATCCTTTAGGGAAATAGTAAAGTTCACTCCAACAAGACTTCCAATTTTAAGAGAATGGTACAGGAATCAGAGATTGATAATTGAATTTTCAAAAATGAAAGACAGAAACACAGCCTAAATTTTGAGCAAACAAAGTAATTAAGCATTGACATAACTCACCAAAAATCACCAATAATTTTCTGTCTCTGAGTATTTTAAAATCAAGAAGTTTTTGTAAAAAGCAATAAAAAATCCTGTGGCCGATGTCATGCAGAAGACTCCAACTGCATCTTTTTACCTGGCACACTAGTAATTTCCTTAATGTCAATGATTTTGGTGAAGGACTAAGCACAATCAGATAAGAAAAAAATTGTGGACAAGCTAAAAAATGTGCATCCCAGAGTTCAGAGATAGCCCCTGCCTGGAGAACCATATTTCTAAAATTTCAAAGAGGAATTTGGAAGTGCAAGAATCCAAATGTTTAGGATATGTGAACTAATGAAGTACTACCACACTACCAGTGTGAAGCCAGCCAAAGCCAAACTTCATTAATCTGCTGCCATATCTCATGGCACCAAAATCTACAAAATCACACAAAACTTAGACTTGAGTATTACTGGCAGGAAACAAAGTAAAAAAGAAGTAATATAAATGTTAACGAGATGATGTCTGTTTCACTTTATTTAAAAGCCAGACTAATCCCATAATCCTAACAAACAAAAATATTAGGCTCTCCACAATTACAACATAACAATGTCCAGATGGTCCTGTCTGTGGGGAACAAGAAGAACAAGAGGCTTTACAAGTTAAATTCCAGGGAAAAAAAATCCAAGTCCCAAGGAAAACTAAGATAGAGCTACTTTTGGAGGTGTTGAAACAGTGACTTCACTGCAGTAAGTAGCAGCAATTGCTTATAAAGGTATTCCATTTAATTTTTAAAGGGGAGTCAGGTGTATATACTCCAACATTACTGAAGAAAATTTGTGTAATGTAGATAGAACATATTTCAGTTTCCCTTTTTAAATTTGTGTGGTTTATTTAAGAGCTATGAAAACTATAAATCAGCCATTGATTCCTCAGTGATATATACACTAACAAAATAGACAAATAGAGAATTAGAAAGACAGGGAGGAGATTGGAAAGTTCATAATTTTTCCCTTGTGAAGCTTCATTGTGGTGAATAGTTGGAAGAGCCATTTTAGTCACACTGAGGTAGAGCTATTGTGCAAGGATACACACATTCAGTTCCTCGGACTGCAGTGCCCCTTTGTGTAAACTCGGCCCGTGATGCTCCAACACAGGCTTAAAATGGTGCTTCAGAAAAATTTCAAAAGGGGTCTTGAAGCCAGATGATTCAAGCTGGAAGGGTAGTCCCTCAAGAAAAGCTTTTGATACTTGACTAAAAAAAATGAAGGAAGCTAATATGCTGACAAGAAAAGATCAGAAATATGTCTACTCAGCACATACCAACATCATGGAAAACAGTGCATGTTTGGCAGACTAAATGAACTGAATGGGATCTTCTCTCTTATTTAGAGACTTTAGAAAGTCTGTCATTTTTGAACTCAAAAAGTACTGTGATTTCACATAATATGATTAGTTGCACTGCAGACAACTTTAAGACTTAACTTTTGTTAACAGGATATCTTCTATCCAGTGGTCCATACTACATAACCACAGGAAAACAGTGTGCTCAAAAATAAAGGAAGGAATTTGTGCCAGCAACAGCCAAAGCCACTACCTAATATCTATCAGAAAGGACAGGCTGTTTTATTGATTTGAGTATTTACTCTGTGTCAGTACTCAAAAAGGAGAAACAAAATGATCATGATGATTCTTGGGCCTGTTGCACTGATGCCAAATGAACTAAGTGCACTTAAAGTAATGAAAAAGTTCAACCAGAAGTCAGAAGATAGAAAATTAATTGATAGGAAAATAATTAGATAGCCTTTTTTTATAAATATCAATTTGGTAAGACTGATTTTATCTTTACATCTGATTGAAAGTTGGCAACGAAATATTATGTGCAGACGTACAAATTACCATAGCAAGGTGTCTGATCAAGTAACATATTTTCTTGTTAAAAAGAAACAATACCAGGACATTCCACATTAAGAACTAAAACCTGGCTACTTAACCAGACTGCAAGCACCAAGCTTACTGAAACAGGAATACCTGCTGGGATCTCAAAGTACTCACTAATATAGTGGTTCCTATTTAGTATTTATTGATGTTTGAGAAATTAAAAAAAACAACAAAAAAAAACCCAAACCAAACCAAACCAAACCAAACCAAAAAAACAACAACAAAAAAAAAAAAAAAAAAAAAAACAAAAAAAAAACAAAAAACAACCCAAAATTTTACACACAGCACCAAGTTAATAGTGAGAATTATGCCAAAGACAGGGCAGTCCTGCCCACTCAGACAAAATGCAGTTCATTATGTCCAACTGCACAGGAATATTTTTGAGAACAAATAATGCAGACTATATCTATAAAATAGAATCATGTATTTTGGAAAATATTGGTGATGGAAGGGACTTAAAACCAGCATAGGTACGAAGATAATTAAAAAGAGTTTTAAGAAGCAGGAGTGTAAGTCATTTGGTACTTGGAAGTATAATTGGGGAGTAAAGAATAGGAAGTGATAAATATAAGTAGTACCTCTTTATGTAGGGGTGATGAGAATGCTATTTCATACCACCATGACTTCTGTCATGTGCATTTTTTAAAGTATGTTGAAAATCTTGAGAGGGTTTAGAAGAGAGCCAGCAAAAAGTTAAAACTAGAGCTAATGCCCCACAATTGAAAGAGATCAAACTGTTCATCTTGCAAGAAGAAAACTGAGAAGTGAGTTGACTGAACCATGTTAGTTCCTCCACATGAAGAAAAGAGCAGGAATGGAAGAGCCCTTTAATCTTTCGGAAAATGATTTAGCAAGAACCACCAACTTGAAGACAAATTTTTAATGAGAAATGGGGTACACATTTTAGTAGTTGAAAATGACTAATGATTACACAAGCTTCCCAACAAAGACCAGTTCAGACAACTGGGATGTCCTTAATGGCTTTGAACTCAATTAACCTATGACTTCCATCCAAGTTCAGAACTGGTCCTGAGAACTGCACACTGACAGAGTTCATTGAAGCTGCTGCTGCTGACAAGATCAGGCCCCACACTTCCTATCCCACCTCGGCACACAAGGTCCAAACAAGCATATTCCCTGCTCTGCATCCACAAGGGTCTCTCTTGCCATATTTTACCTGAAGGCAACCCATCAAAGAGGAAGCAGCCATCTCCCAACTCTCTTCCTAAGTAAGCACACAGGAAATTGCCACAAGCACGGGTGGCCAAGTTCCATGAATCCTACTGAGCTGCCCAGAGGCAGCGTGACCACTGGTAGCTGCATATTACAGTGCAAACTGCTGTGGATTATCACAGAATTTCCCAAAAGCTGCTGTGCCCTGGGCTGTTCTTCTGGAAACTAATGATTCCTGTGTCTTGGAGTCAGAAACAGCACTCAGCACTCCCACACTGCAAGTAGTAAAGACAGAGAATAGGAAAATAAGATGCACCTACTAAGTACTACTTGAGATGTCATAATTCTTCAACAAATCTTCCTTAGAACTTTAAGACAGATAAAAGAAAATAACCCAGAATTCACTTAGATGAAAATCCCATGTACGTGTCTTAATGTACAGTATAGCTTTTACAGTCTTAATGTGAATGCACATATGAACTGCTACTCAAAGTTTCTTTTCTATAGCAAGAAGATTTTTTATTCCTTAGAATGCCAAAGAAAAACTTGAAATTATTATCTAGTTATAAATTCTGATCTAATAATTCATAACGTAAATGGTAGCTAATGAGGACTTATTTTTAGGAGAACAGATGTAGAGTCACTTTAGAAACAAAACTAGAAATTCAATGTCATGATTTTTGTGATTCAGAATGCAGGATATTAAGATATTTGGGATTGACAAGACTGTATGGGATATTTTTTCCAGCCAAAGAGACACCATCAGTCAAATTAAATTCTGTTAAATATTTAAAAACTGAGAGTGTTTAAAATATTTAAACTTTTGAGGAATTATATCAATTCTTTTCTCCTTTTGCCTATTTTTGTGATTTTACTACTACATTTTCTTTTAGTTTTACAGACTAAGAAAGAGAAGGATGCTGTTCACACTACGGTAGATAGAATCTTTCTTTTATTTTTCTGACATTGAAAATGAAGCTTTACTATGGATGAATTTAATTCATTCATGACAGTTATATATCACCTTGTTGTGCAATTTTTTAACATATTCCCACTTTTTTAAAAACTTAATTAAAAGAAAAAAATGTTTAAATTGCCAGAGATAACATTTTTATTAGCTAGAGGCTAGGACTCACCAGAGAAGCCTGAAGCTTAGTTAAGTATCCATCTTCTTATCATTAATATGTTGGGTTTTTTTTAAGGAAGAAAAATATCTACACAATGGAAAGAATGGATAAGACTTAGAGAATAATTACTCTTGAAGGTTAAAGATTTTCAAATACTCATTAAAGAAATGAATGGAATTAAAAAAGAAAAGCACAGAGTTTTCTTTTTTGATAAATTTCAAGAAAATTGAGAGGTCCACTTTGATTTGTCTGCTAGAATGTATCTTGGTGTCCTCCCTTCCTTGTCTCCAATGAGCTGATAACTCATTCCCTTCCTTAGTACTCATTTGAGTTTTATACACATTTGATGGCACAGACTTGGAAATGAACAACAAACCACACTACATTTTTACAGACAGTGACTTGTGAAAGCTTTAGTTGCAAATACAGAGATATCAGGCGTCTCTCTCCACAAGCTGCTGTCTCACTACATGTCTGTTTTTGGTTCAACATCTCAAAAAGCCAAAAAAAAGCCATCAGGGAGGGTTCAGAGGGAAGGATGGGCAGCCCATGTCAGGCGCTGCAGTAAAGCAGCTGCATTTCACATCCCAGTGTGCAGCTGGCAGGAGGAATTCCCACTATACCCAAACCAAGCTCGGAGCACACTATCTCCTGCCATTTCATACACAGTGCTGTCATGGTTTAGGAATGGTATTCCCCAACTTAGTTCTTCCACCCATCTCCAATTGGAGGCACAAAAGGCAAAGATCATGGGTTGTGATAAAGACAATTTACTGAAAATGGCAATGAGATAAGAAAACAAACAGTAACAGTAACAAGATTAATTAAAAAAACTACAACAAATTATTCACAGAGAGAAAAATTCCCTGATAATTGACAACACCAGACGGCTCCCTCCATGTTTTCTCAACCAGGAAGGAAGCCCTTCTCCTTTCTCTGCCCCAGCAATGACATGAGGTAGTATAGAATAAACTGCTCATGCCTTCTCTCTTGGCTACCACAAAATCTCACCCTGTATTGGCCACAACAAGGAAAAGCATATTTAGGTTTCCTATCTGTGTGCAGTATTTCCCCATTTGCATCTGTGGCATAACACAAGCACAGTTTTGCCATTTAGCAAGCCGAAACCGCTCTTCCTTCCTCTGGTAATATGGGCTTCTGCTCTAGGCTTTTGTCACGCAGACAAATTCAAATTTACTGGAAATTCAAAAAACCCAGGAGACAAGGAAAGCATTAGAGACAGGGAATAACATTTCTTTCCCTTTCAAACTCTGCTTCCAAAGTAAAATGCACTCCAAACTTTAATGATCTATTTAAAACTTCATTATGCAAAAATATATTCTTTTGTCACAAAATGGACATGCCTTTAGGTATGCCACTCGTAACAGTCCTTTAAATATCTTCTAAATCAAGTTGCATTTCAGACAGTGGAAGTTCTACTTTGACTACAAAGATATATTAAAATAATATCCCATAATTACTAACGGTGATTGTACCAATAACAACTAATTAATAATTTGGGAGTTTTGATGATTATTTTGCCCCAAGGTTTTGCGAACTTCTGACAGGGGGAAGTAGGAGAGAAATTGCCCTCTGTGCCTACCAGTGGCAGATACAAACCCTGCCAGGAAGCAAGCAGGTGCTGGCTGAGAGACGAGACAGAACAGGATGGATCAGTCATGCAGATCACTTGGAAAGGCCTCTGCTCTCCTCCAGCGCTTTTTCAGTCCCTTTACTGTTAGGGTTCCCTTCTTGCCTCTGCTTCTATCAGGCTGACCATTATCTCTGTAACTTTGGTGATGGGTAATGGCAGCTTTGAATGCAGACACACCAGAGATGTTTCCATTAACTAATTCAGACACTGACACCAGTAAGGCTAGATCACTTCAGGCTGTACACAGACTCCCAAAATATCCATATTCCACCTTACCTACAGCAGAGGATACTGCATATGTGACAGCAATTCTTCAACTGTACTTCTAAAATGCGATGTAGACATACATTGAGTTTTGATATCCTGTCACAATTGCTTTATTTGAATTGCTTTATTTCTATAAAACATCTGAAAATCTCCCTCCTCGCACCCCTTTTCCCTTTAATCATAAATGACTGAAAAAGAGACAGCTTCTTCTCCCTGTAAAGGAAAATCATGTATTATCTTTTATTTATTCTTAGCTGCAGTGAAATAACACTTAAACCATCTGGCAACTAGCTGAAACTAAGGACAAACACCCTCCACTAATAGTTCAATCAGTGAATGTTTTGAGTTAGAAGAGACCTTTAAAGGTCATCTAGTCCCATACCCTTGCAGTGGGCTGGGACATCAATCACTAGGTTCAGGTTGCTTCAAAGCCCTATCCGACCTGGCCCTGAATGCTTCTGAATATGGGGCATGCACAACTTCTCTGGGAAACCTGTTCCAGCAGGAAAAAGACTATAAGTAAGCAGAGAGAAGCAGGACATAGATTTGTGAAAAAATTTTTAACTATCTTGTTTTCTCGTTTCTCTTAACAGGCCATATGATTTCTCATCACATTTTATTCAGTGAAAGCCCTAAATACAAGCATCTAAGTTTGTGCAAATAAAACAGATGCAAAAACCCCACATAGCTGAGTAGTAGGAAAAAAAGAACAGAAAGCTACATTGGTCAGAAGTTTACTCATAAAGGGGATAATTAATGACAAGAAAGTGTCCCAAAACAAAAACATAAAATGCAGTCAGTGGTTTTGGTTTTTGGGTTTTCTCTAGTTTTGTTTTTTATGTTAAGCATAGCTAAGCTGATATTTAGAGAGCAGAATATGCAGCATAGGAAAGCATTAGACAGGCTGAACTATGCCCATCTGACTTGCATGGATTCTCAAGTCTGAAATGTCTTCCTTGTATAGAAAGGAAAATCTGAACCATATTGGATCTTATCTGTTTTAACTGGGGGGATGCAACACTCTTCTTTTACTTTCATTTCCTGGCTCCTTGGGTCCTTCAGACAGAACACATAACTTTGCTGAACAATGTTGCTTGGTTTCACATCTCAAAAATAACCCCTTTTTTTTTTTTCTAGTGAAAATCAATTTAAAAAAAAGAAAGCAAATGATGCAATTTTTTTAAAGAGAGAGAACAAAAAGTAATGATGTACATGTGCAGGGAAACTAGCAGTGGTTAAAATTTTCTGGTAACATCATCATTGGTGCTGAACAAGGAACACAAACACTGTCAGAGATATAGTAGAATACCAGCCCCTACTCCCACTAGGCAGCACTGCAGATATGTCCCCAGGAATCCAGTAATGGAACAGAGAAAATTGAACATATGTGACAGAGAGAGAGTGAAATGAAGCATAAAGAAGTGCCACACAAAAGGCTTAAAAGGCTTCAAGGTGTGAAACACTGAGGAAGAAGTCAGAGCATGAGGGATGTGTGAACCAGCGCAAGTGCAAACTGAAAACAGGTACAGGATTGTGGCATTCACATTCCCTGAAAAAATCCCTTCACCCAGGATTTTTCTCCTGGGAAGCTGAGAAGCCTCAGAGAAAAGGAAAACAATTCTTATCTCATTGGCTTCTCCTGTGTTTTGCTCCTTTGGAATGTGTTTGGAGATGGTTTACCCACAGGTGATTGTTTCATTTGCTTCTGGTGTGAGTTGTTTTGACTCATTGGCCAACTGGGGCCAAGCTGTGTCGAGACCCTGGAAAGAGTCACGAGTTTTCATTATTATCTTTTCAGCATTCAGTAAGTATCCTTTCTGTATTCTATAGTATAGTATAGTATTCTTTAATATCATTCCTTAAGATAATATAGTATTATAAAGTAATAAATTAGCCTTCTGAGAACATGGAGTCAGATTCATCATTCCTGCCTTCGTTGGGGCATTCTCTGCAAATACAATACACAATTTTGAGCAAGCGAGGCTGAAAGTGATAGAGAGCAAGCAAGCACAAATGTGAAAGAGAAAACAGGGGTGCAGGTGAGCATTCAAGTGAGCAACAGAGCACAGCAGTGACAGGCTGTGATGCAGTAAGAAATGGTGAAAGTAGTTAAACTGAAAACAGTTCCAATTAATTTCTTTTTTGTTGCTGTTTTTACCCTCATCATTGATCAGAAAAGAGAGTTTTAAATGAAAAACACTCCAGACAACCCTGTGAGAAAGAAACAAAAGCCACAGTGATCACTAAGAATTATCAATAAACAAGGCACTGGGAAATTGCTTTCAATTGTGTCCAGTAAGCTGAGTAGTCAGAGTGACCATTCAGTGTGTTTTTTGGAAAAGAGCAGAGCAGAAGAAAGGGCAACAAGTAACTTCAAAAGAGCAACTGAGCACTTAATTCTCCCTTCTCAGATGAACTGCTCTTGTCACAGTCTACTATGAAGCCAAACATACGTACAGAATCACAATAAAGCCTTCAGCAAGGAATTAGGAACACAGAAATTATGGACTACAGACATCAGGTACAACTATCTGTAAGGCATGACTAAATAAGAGGTCTACCACTGTGTTGGGTTTGCATGACAAGGTTTTGGTAGTGGGGTGACTCATGAGCCTTTTGTTATCTTTCCCCTGTTCAGCTGAGGAGAAGAGTGAAGGTGACTTCAGCGGGCAGTCAGTGAAGGTTACCCCACCAGAACACAGCTGCAGTTACATAAAAGTATGAAACCAGAAAATATTTCCCCATTCAAAAGAATTCAAGTTTCAAAAGAAACTTTAAAGAAACAGAGGTATTCCAGTACTTATCTGGATAACAACAGTTATGGTGGTCCAATTACTGTGCTTATTCTGGTAACAGTCTTGATGCATCACCTCTTTCTTTCCCTCTTTATCACACAGACTACAGGATACCTTTTTTAAACGGGTACTACTTCCAAGAGTTTCAAGAAAATTCCCACCTATGTAAGATGTAGAAAAAAGAGGAAGCTATTTCATTTCATGGGGTTAATGGCAGAGAAACTGCTTGTTATGGTTTTTTGAAGACAGCCTCAAGTTCATTAGATTTTAAGAGTATTAAAGCCAAGAGGCTGGATGACTTCCCCATGGGCACTCAAACTCTCAAAAAAGAGTTATTTCATTTAACCTTTTGACAGTCATATTTATTTTACACAATAAATGTAATTTGTCATATTCACAAAAAACTGTAATAAAAGATTTCCATGAATTCATTTATATCTTGGAGGTAAATGAAGGTTTACATGGTGAACAAATAACTCATTAGTGTTTATCTAGTCTCAAATTTGGATTTCATGAACCAGGTTTCATCAACATCAACCTTTATCAAAAACTACATACAGAATATATTATAAATAATATGTAGCATAGCAGGTTGCTAATGATTTCCTCTGGGGTTATGAAGGTTTCATTCTCCTTCCCATCTGTCTTCCTCTCACATATTCTCTGTCCTCTCTCCAGCTGCTCTTTCTGTGGTGGTTTGGGTTTTTTTCCCTTCTTAATTTCTAATTCCATTATCCCAGAGGTGCTACCGCTGTGGCTGATGGGCTCGGCCTTGGCCAGGGGCAGGTTCTTCCTGGAGCTGGCTGGCACAGGCTCTGTTGGACATAAGGAGAGCTCCTCAGGGAAGTCACTCACCCCTGTAACTCCCCACACTACCAAAACTTGGTCACACACACACACACACACACACTCCCCAAATAAACCCTGAACCACCCACTTCGAAAGAAATCCATTTTCTCACATAAGTGCACCCAAGAGCTTTGAGTAGTTCATGTTACACAGTGAGACTGTCACTCAAAAAAGCATTCCTAAAGCTTAACAGCATTCATTTTTCTCCATCAACACTTCTTTGCCTTTGCCTAAAAAGGCTGGTGAGACTAATTAGTTCCCAACACTCCACTATTGTTAACAATAATATTACCTAGCCTATAGAGCATTTTTCATCAGTAGATCAAAAAGTGCTTAGGAAATAAGCCAAGTGTCATTACCTCATCAAGTAATAACCACTAAATAATCAGCTCTGCTTCTGCTTTAATCCTTAAAAATGGTGTTTTAAAATCATGAAGAAGCCAAAACATAATCTCCAAATAATACACCTTCTCTAGCAAAGGAGATTATTTATTTCCTGTTCAGTGGAACCTAAGAGAGCTCCATGAAGCAAATAGTGAATATATTTGCAAAGATATCACATAGGATTAGAAGGGACCTTTGCAGTTATAGAGCTCAGGCCCAGTTGTCCCAGGTTGAAATATCATATAAGCCCTTTCTTAAACAGCTTGAGTTTTGCATTAAAACTAGCGAGAGTTATTTTTCATTAATACCACAGAGAGACTGTGTCAGAAACACACTGATCTGATGAACAGATATTTTCTTCCTATTTGCATTCCTAAATGCACTATTGATCTGATAAAACACATTTGTCTTGGTATTAACAGTATCTGCTTGTGTGAAAAGCTCTGTCCTGTCTTGTGTATTTAGAAAGTTCTCAATCTGGTAAAGGAAAGGAAAAAACAATTAAGTCTCCCATCCTAATATCTAGCAAAGCCTTTCAAGTTGTGCCTGTGGCTATTGATATCATATATACATCACCAACTATCCCCCAGTATCAAATACAACTTTACTAGAAATATTTATTATTCAAAGTCCAAGATCCAGTTCCAGATGGTCACCTAAGAATCCACTATAGTGTATTAAGACTACACTTTTCCAAGGTGCCTTAGATTACACTTACCAACACTGATTTTAATTTGTCACTGTACTGCTCTGCTCTAAAAACATCTGCGGTGATGATTCCACAACTCCTGTTCACAATCTATCAGGACACAGAACTCTCTTCTGTTTAGAGCTACTTCTCCTCTTGTCTAATTCCACCTAAATCTCCCATTGCTACAATTTCAGGCTGTAACTTGCTATGTTCTGAACAAATCCACTTTTGTATGCAATGGAAAGTCTAGCCAGCTTGCAGCATTGAATACAAATGTGCAGTCCTTGTCTTCCTGAGAATTTCACTATTTATCAACCTTTCTCTCTTTGAACAGCTAGAGAAGAGGACTGACCTTCTACCATATGCTTTAGGACTGTACTAAGAGAACCTTCTCAACAAACATCCTCAGAAATAATAATTCAAACATCTTGCATTACTGCTTATGTGAAGTTCTGATCTGTTTTACCCTACCTTTGCTATCTGAATAAACAAAGATCTTCACACTTACATTTTTTCTCCCATACCCATAAGCTGGCAATTTGGTAACAACATTCTGCTGTTATCTTTAGACACAATCTACAGTATTAAAGAGGAATGTGGTTTTTCCCGTAGTCTGGAATCTCAAAGCCATTCTTTCATTGAACAGGACATCCTGAAACAATATTGATTCTCTTAGTTCCATCTCTTTTTTCCTTTTCCTCTGTTCTAGTATCCAGAAATGTACTCTGCCTTTTATATGAATAGAAAATAATTAACCAAAACTTGAGTGTTATAGTTACTTCTTCAGTTTTTTTGTAGTACACTGGAACTGCGCATTAGAGTACACAGGCAGAATATGAACTCCTTATCAAGTTGCAGTCATTGTCTTTTCATTATTCTTCATATTATTTTTAACCACATAGCCATCAGTAGCCTTCCTAGAAGGTTGATGTATAGCCTCTGCTCTTGAATTAGACTAATAATAGAAAGTACTAGGAGGTCTAAAGAGATTTGAATTAGCCTTAAATAGTCCTTCCACTATCAGCCACCACCAAAAATGCCTCACTTACAGGATCACTTTTCTCTTTTCTCTTTAATATATTGCTCATCTAATGTTGCACTTGCTCCTGAGAGGGCCAAATAAGCTGATTATCCATATTCCTTGTAACATCAAATTCTCTCTTAACGATTATTAATAATTTCCTACAGTTTTAAAACATTGATTCAGTTAAATCCATAAACAGTTGATGAGTACCAAATATAAATCATCAATTTGCAAGTTTGACTGGTAGCTTTTATGTTCTGAATAGGTTTCACATTGAAAAATTTCCTGTAATTGCAAAAGATACAAACCTAATGAATAATTTTGAAGGTCCACATTTTCATGGTGCTGAATCTTTTCACACATACATGATGCTCAAATACAAGAATAGTGTGCAGCCCAGTGAGGCTGCTTTTAGTGATCCTGCAAATGATGCTTTCAGAACAGAACTCCATGTCTTCCTGACTCCTCAAGGTAATACCTTCTCTTTTCCATATGAATCCACTGTTTTATTTCATTCCACTACTTGCAATGCATCATAACTTGTCCTTTGTCTTGTCTTCCTGCCTGGATTATTACTAAAGAAAGCCAGCTTGCAACTCCATTCAGCTTGGAGTTTATGACAAGTGACAGTAACACCTGAGAACTGTTCCTTCCTCACTCTCATTCATTAGCTCCTCTATTCATAATTAAAGTCTCACTTTCTCAGTTTTCACCATACCATTAGAACTTCTTTTCTGTGAGATCCATTAAAAACAGGTTCCAACTCTCAACAATTCTGTTTGTGATTCCTACTCTCACTTACTGCAAATGATTCTTCCAACAAGTGTCACATGAAATTACCACAGATGATTTTTCCACCAGTGGAAGTCTTCCATTACTTGTCTGCCACTAACCAGAAGCTTTTTCACCACAGCTCCTAGATCAAGCACCTTACTTTAGTGCAATCAAACAGTAATTAGCAGGAAAACAATCCCTGTCCAGAAATGGCTAAGATTATTCCAATCTTACATGCAGCCAAACAATGTGCCAGGACCTTAGCGGAGTATTTCTAAACATGATTCAAATAATATGTTTTTTCTGTTCGTTGTAATGTAATGATGGATATGCAAGGTAAACAACTGTTAGCTATTAAATATATAAGTCTATTTAAATATGCAAATGTTTTTTCCAAACAACTTGTTTGCAAGGGCAATACCTTGTCCTTAATAAAACAATTAAAGAAATTGCAAGTCTCATCCTCCTCTACACATCAGATGTATTCATAGATTGCTGTATGGTGTAAATATTTTTTCTCCCAAAATTACCATTATGCTTTGCTTCAGGCTGACAATGCCATTCTAGATATGCCTCCCCTGAATCAACCTGCAAATTAAATTGAAGAAAAACAGCAGTACTGTTGCAGATTTGTTGGTGGAAAGGGTTCTGCCTTTTCTTTGGTGGTAGCAATTGCAATGTGTAAATTTTTTTTTAAGCTAATATCTAGACTTACTGGCCTTTTGTGTGTGTAGTCTCCAAGATGAAAAAGTGGCTACTAACAGCAAAAAACTTCTTTTAAAAAGGACCATTTCTAATACAGCTCAGCAAGTTTCTGCGACTTGAAAACTTCAGAGGCCTGCTGAAGTTCCAAGGTTCATCCCAAGTGACCAATATAGATAGAGGCCTTTTAGGAAGCTAAAATAGTGCAGCTACACAAGAGTCTTCCTGGCAATATAGAATAAATCAAAACCTCCAGTACAGAAAAGTACCAGGCTGGGAAGCCAGATTTTCTAAGAGATTTTAAAAGGCAGAATTCTGGATTAAAGATCTCAGGTGCTCAGCCTGAGCCTCTTCAAGTTTGAAGGGACCTGTTTTTCAAACAGGAGAAACACTGACTCAAAACCAGGCAGCCAGAGCCAGAAATGCAAGAATGGCAGCATCCACAATTGCGACCCGCTTAAAATGCTACTTGAGTGTTGTTGCAGCTGGTGGATGAACCCACCAGGGGAGGGACTATGTTAGATCTGCTATTTACAAACAGAGATGGGCTGGTGGGAGATGTGGTGGTTGGAGGTCATTTGGGGCAGAGTGATCATGAAATAATAGAGTTCTCAATACTTGGTGAAGTCAGGAAGAGCACCAGTAAAACTCTTGCACTGGACTTCCGGAGGGCAGACTTTGGCCTGTTCAGGAGACTTATTCAGAGCGTCCCTTGGGAAGCAGCCCTTAAAAACAAAGGAGTTCAGGAAGGGTGGGCATACTTCAAAACAGAGATCTTGAGGGCGCAGGAACAGACCATCCCTGTGTCCCGAAAGATCAGTCAACGGGGTAAACGTCCAGCCTGGCTGGGAAAGGAGGTCTTGGAGAAACTTAAGAATAAAAAGAGGATGTATCAGCGTTGGAAGAAGGGTCAGGTCTCTAAGGAAGTATTCAAGAGGGCTGCTAGAGTATGCAGAAAGAAAATTAGGGAGGCCAAAGCTCAGTTTGAACTCAGAATGGCGACTACTGTTAAAGATAATAAAAAATGTTTTTATAAATATATTAATGGTAGGAAGAAAAGTAAGACCAGCCTTTGTTCTTTATTGGACAAAGGTGGGAACTTAGTATCTGCAGATGAGGAGAAGGCAGAAGTATTTAATGCCTATTTTGCCTCAGTTTTTAATGGGAAGATGACTTGCCCTCAAGACATCTGCCCGTCTGGGCTGGCTGATGGTGTCAGGGAGCAGAATGGTCCCCACATTATCCAAGAGGAGGCTGTCATAGAACTACTGAAATGCTTGGATACTCATAAATCTATGGGACCAGACGGGATCCACCCCAGGGTAATGAGAGATCTGGCAAATGAGTTTGCAAAGCCACTCTCCATCATTTACCAACAGTCATGGTTTACTGGTGAGGTTCCGGCAATTACAGACCAGTCAGCCTGACCTCTATACCTGGCAAAATAATGGAACAGTTTATATTATGCGCCATCATGCAAAATTTGCAGGATGGCCAGGGTATCAGACCCAGCCAGCATGGATTTAGGAGGGGTAGATCATGTCTGACTAACCTGGTCACCTTTTATGACCAGGTAACCAGGCTAGTGGATGCAGGGAAGGCTGTAGATGTTGTTTACTTGGATTTCAGCAAGGCCTTTGACACTGTCTCCCATAGCTTACTCCTAGACAAACTTGCAGGCCGTGGTCTGGACAGGAAAACCCTTTGCTGGGTTCAGAACTGGCTGGATGGCCGGGCTCAGAGAGTGGTGGTGAATGGTGTTGCATCCAGCTGGCGACCAGTCACCAGTGGTGTCCCTCAGGGGTCTGTGCTGGGGCCAGTTCTGTTCAATATTTTTACTGACGACATGGATGAGGGTTTAGAGTCTTTTATTAGTAAATTTGCTGAAGATACTAAATTGGGAATGTGTGTAGATCTGCTAGAGGGACGTAGGGCTCTGCAGAGAGATTTGGAACTGTTGGATGGATGGGCAGAATCAAATGGGATTAACTTCAATAAGTCCAAGTGCCAAGTCCTGCACTTCGGCCACAATAACCCCCTGCACCGATACAAGCTGGGGACGGTGTAGCTGGACAGTGCTCAGGTGGAAAGGGACCTGGGGGTGCTGGTTGACAGTTGATTGCATATGAGCCAGCAGTGTGCCCAGGTGGCCAAGAGGGCCAATGGCATCCTGGCCAGTATCAGGAATGGTGTGGCCAGCAGGAGCAGGGAGGTCATTCTTCCCCTGTACTCGGCACTGGTGAGGCCTCACTTGGAGTATTGTATCCAGTTCTGGGCCCCTCACTTTAGGAGGGATGTTGAGTTGCTTGAGCATGTCCAGAGGAGAGCAACGAGGCTGGTGAGGGGCTTGGAGTACAAGCCATATGAAGAACGACTGAGGGAGCTGGGGTTGTTCAGCCTGGAGAAAAGGAGACTAAGGGGTGACCTCATCACTCTCTACAACTTCCTGAAGGGTGGCTGTGGTGAGCTGGGGGTCAGTCTCTTTTTCCAGGCGACAACAGATAGAACAAGAGGACACAGTCTCAAGCTGCATCAAGGGAGATGCAAGTTAGAATTAAGAAGGAAGTATTTTACAGAAAGAGTGGTCAGATACTGGAATCATTTACCCAGTGAGGTGGTGGAGTCATCATCCCTCGAAGAGTTCAAAAAAAGACTGGATGTGGCACTTGCTGCCATGATCTAGTTGAATTGTTAGAACATGGGTTGGACTTGATGATCTTACAGGTCTCTTCCAGCCTTGAATTTCTGAGATTCTGTGATTCTGTGAGTGATTTCACATCATGTGCTGTTCAAATTAAACTGCAACCTCATTGTTCAACCAACAAATCCACATGTCCACACATCCACAACCTCATACATGAGGTCTATCTGAAGACCACAGAAAAGACTAACCATTTTTCTTTTGTGCTGTGTGTTGCTTTATCTTAGTCTGATCTGCCCTTTTCTAACTTATAAAACTGTAATCTTCTCCTGCTCCTAATGGAGACCCTCTCCTTCTAAAACCTCTTAGAAGCTGACAAAACTCCAGAAATAGGGGGATATGCAGATTGCACATTATCACCTATCAATACTTTGTTAGCATTCAAAAACACAATCACGGGGACTATATGCGGTGCTTTTTATTAAGAGCTCTGGGAATTGGGGTATATTCAACCCAAATCTGACTCCAACCATACATCCGAAATGATCATGTTTTATACTCTATCGTTACATAACTTTCATGTTAATTATTAAACTTATATTGTTCTATTGTATACATAAATTTAGTCCCTCTCAGCATAGTTTCTCACTATTCTTCTTATGGTTATATAATAATTACATTTAATTACTAAACAATCATCACATGTAACAATTATATAATTTATCATACTGCTTACGCAGGTGCAGTTGATCTGGGAAAGCACAAAGCCTAACATTTTTAGATTCTATCTTTAACTTTTTCCAGGGTTCCACTATCAACTTCACTGTCTGGTTGTAGTTAACAGGTGACAGGAGTAGCATCATCTCAGAGAAGAATTTTAATTAAGTTTAGGGCTTCTCTGTAAGGTAAGTTTGTGCCAGTCTGAGACATGCCATTTTGAACAGCAACTGCTATGTCCAACTAGTCGACTACCCCACACGAGTGCTTTTATCAGTACAGATGGCATTTTGGAAGCTGTTTTATGAAGTTTTCAATGTGGACTCTTTCTTGTCATTCCCTAATTCAGTGGGCTCCACATCATCCATGCTGCACCACAAATCTAACCACACTTCTCAGGCACAAATAAATGCATATAAACAGGAGGTGAGGACAAGGAGGATATGGAATTTTTTAAGGGGAGCAGGTAGTCACATACCAAAACAACAACTCCCATAGTTTTCAGTATCTTGACTTAACCCATCTTCCTCCTGAATACAGTAAAAACCATGAGTCCCTTAAGTAGCTTTGTTCAAGAAATAACTTTCTTCTCTCCATCTCCTCACAGTGGTCTTCAATTAAAGTCTAAAATGATGAAATCCTCTGAGATTGACAGAGGAAATAAAAGAAGAGAAACCACTGAAATGCATCTTCAGAAGCAGGTTATTAAATGTCCCACAGACATTGGTGCAAGTGGCAGCCACCAGAGCTTAGTGGAAAAAAGAGCAGAAAATTAAACTTCTCATTGGGTCTGATGATGATTAATCTCTTCTCTGGTGAGCTGAAACTGCTTAATCTTTGCTATTAATATCACATCACTGAGGCACGCGTATGGCAGCTGAAAGGGAGCATATGCAAACAGTTAAAACTGGGGAGAGGAAATAAAGACTGCAAATAACAACAGGGGAACGTTCTGCTCTTAAGTCTCTTAAAAGCAAGAAACTCAGTATGAAGCAGAGAGTCACCATCAGCAACTCTGAAGTCAGGTTACTATGAGGCAGCTCATGGGCAAACAAAGTCATGCAATTTAAAGCAGATAAATAGTAGGTTTCAATCATTTGGTTAAATGACTGCATTTGCATTCTACGGGAAAGATCACTTAATTCATCACATCTCCACTCAAGTGTACATGAACAAGCAACTAATGCCTTCACCCAACTCAAATAAGTCAGATAATTGTTATTTTCAAACTTACTTACCTCTGTGTATATTGGCAAAGCTTTGAAGAAAGTTAGCTGGAGTTCCCTGGAAACCAGCAATTATGTGTAGCTGTGCAGATGGATTTGTAAACTTGGTTCCTATAAGAATAGTATAGAAAATGTAACCTCACTGTTGAGATTTTTACTTTAAACCCTTCGGGGTTTGTAAAGCACTGAAGCAAGAGGTGAAACAGCTAAATCCATTATAGTTAATACTGCTAGAAAACATTCTGTGCATATTACATTTCAGACCAAAAGAATCCTTTGTTAAAGTCAGTGTGGATCCCTTGAGATACACATTATAACAGTTTGATTAGTAGAGAATAAAAAGCAGACTTTTATAGCATTCATTCATCCGAAAACAGTATTCCTGCTAAAGTTAACAAGCAAAATCACAGAGCTGGATTAAATGAAATCCAATGACAGGCAGGAAATACAGTGATGGTGAAATATTAAAGTGGTGATATGATTCCAATTAAATTCTAGAATGCTGAATGCCTTAACATTGGGAAAGAAATGGATGAGAAATCTTCCATGTTTTAATGCTCTAAAGGTAAATTGTAAACACAACAGTGATTTTATGTTTTATTTGGAAAATTGAGAATACAATACTGATAGATTTTAAGTTTATAAGCCTTGATCCCATGAATCAAGGCCAAATTAGTGCTGAAATACATCTTTCTTCTTAAATTTAATAACCATGCTTAACCTGCAATTGAAACTGTGATTTGATCCTTTCTGAAGGGTTATTTTTTCACAACTAAAAAAGTACACTAACCTGGAGCCCAAAACAAATATTTTGCTTGGGAAATTAGTTTTTCTGGACTGGGATGGCAACTGATCATCCTGATAACTAGCTTCTACTAGCTATGGGAAGATTAGCAATTATCCTATGAATTTATCTCTTTTTTTAAACAGCTATAAGTTGTGAGGGCTGTAGCACTGTAGCACTCTCATCTATAGTCCTCAAGGTGATATTTTTGCAGTGCACTTTATGTACTGCTACATCTCATAATCATGATTATTCACTTTACAGGAAACTGAAACTGTTAAAATGATCCTTTTCTGGTTTTTTCCCTATCATCTACTTCTTGTCTCTCACGTCTTACTTTGAAGCCAGAAATATCTGGACAGAAATTAAAGCATGTATTTTTTAACAAGACAGAATAATTTATTCAGAGAAGTGCTAGAATCCTCCACCAGCTTTAAAATCAATTGCAGAAATCTGGCTAGAAGAACAGCTCTGGTTTATCTGGAACACATGGGTCAGATGCAGGAATTACCAGCCAGCATTATTCTATCAATTCTACAACATAAAACAGCCTGTGCAATGTGAGAGACATTGACTGTTAACAGTCACTATGATGGTAAAAACCTACAAATCTTCAAGCAGTAACTGTTCTGTGTAATTTTGAGAAGAATCTACAAATTTGTCTGTCCATTTTGAAACAAATTAAACAAAGACTGTTGCAACTAGTCTAGGAGAGATGCAATTTCACATAAATAAGGAAAGGTGAAGGACAAAGGAGAAAAAATTGTAGGGAAACAAAATGTTGGGGAGAAACACAACAATTTCGGGGTATTTTTTTTTCACCCTACTTAAATCAAGGGGCGAAAAAAATCATATAAGAAACTGATAACTTTCACACTTCTTTATTCCAGCAATTCCCCCAAGTGCTTTTCAACATAGGAGAATAATACCATCCTATTAGCTATGGCTTTATTTCAGCTCCAGAAATAATCTATATATTACAGAAATGGTATGCAACATTCTTTAATTTTAAACTACATTATGACAACCCCAATCCTGTGTCTATGAGCCAAATGAAGATCCTAGTGCAGCACCAACATTCAGCTATAACTGCACTGGGTTTAGACTTCTTAGGAAGAACAATAATCACTAGGAAGACGTAGGGGCCCAGGCTTCAGTGGCCAGATAAGAGTCCACAAGCTGCCCAGGCTTCCCCTGCTGCTCATGGTGGTCCAGGCATCTCCACCCCTGACAGGGCCTGTGCTTGCTCAACAACAGCCAACACAAGCAGGGCTGACTGCGCTAGAACCACACTTTCAGTTCATTCTCTATATACACATTTCTGGTTTTCTAATCAGGACCCTGGTGTGTTACTAACTTAGAGCTTGTAAGCTGCTCCAGGTGTTTAAAAGCTTTTATTGGTGGTGGTGATTTCACTGGGCATTTCAGAAGTTTGGGAAGCACTATGCAAAGAACAAACCACACACCTCTTCTCTATAATAGGTACAGACATTACTACAAGTTCATTGGTAAAAGTATCTCATAGTGAAACACTTCATTTATACAGTAAAATATTTTAACTGGGTCTATAATTATTTTTTAAAGTAAATATATACCAAACAAGCACAGTCTCCTTTGTATTGTGAATTTAATTTAGGAAAATGTGATGATTCTATAATTTTCTTTTTGCAATTTTAACTTCACTACTTTCAGCTCTCCACCCCAATTCCTCATCTCTGCAAACTCTGACATTCAGCAATTTGAAAGACAAAGAATCATAAAATTAAAAATAAAAAAAGGTTTAAAACCTTGATGTTTATTGATGTTTACATCCTGGACTTTGACCATTTCCCAGAATTATAGAGAATTTCAGTCATACCACAGGTTAGAAAGAATTATTATCACAGGATGGCTCAAATAGCTTGAACAGGGTTAAACTGGAAGAGAATCTCAGGCTAAAAATGTATCAGTCTTCAGGTCACCAACTTTTCCTCTTTCTGTTGGTATGCACAAAGCTGAGTGAACCACGATGACTGCTGTCAGGCTATGTTTTTGAATGCAGTTGTGCATGTCACTCAGTAGTCCAAGGATATCTAGATAGATTTTTAAAAAGTCTCTTTCAAGTCTAGAAACAAGAATTGCAAAGCAACACAAGAGAAGTAAAACTCTAAGGGAAGGAAAAAATTAATCAGCTGAACAGTTCAATGGCTGTCAATTCAAATGTCTGAAAAACATTTGAAAAGGGTACAGAAGGTTTAAATAAATGCGTTGAAGATACTGGTATTGTTACGCTAATCATACCTAAAACAAATCCACCCAAAATCAGGGTATCAACCTTCCCACTTAGTTGCTTTTAAATCATTCCAGAGCATAATCTGCAGAACATAAGTATGACTATACACAATGTATGAAGTAATTATTTGAATTTTTTTTTAACCAGACTCCTCCTCCTCCTAGTATTATATACACTTAAAAAAATATTCAAAATATGAGTTTCAAAAGTACTGAAAGGCACTTCAGATACTATTTGCTGTCTAACAAGACAGATTTTTATTTCAAACTTTTTCTTGATCTGAAAAACATCCCACAAATTTTAAATACAAAAAATTCAGAAAAATTGAACAGCCCAGATTAATTGTTTTGAGAATCAAAAAGAAAATTTTCATTTCAATCTTTTAAAGTATCTCTTTTTCAGATTTTTTTTTATCTTATGCTTATATATTTGTTGACCTGCTTGCCCCCAAAGCTCATTGATTAATTTCAAATTACTTTTTTAGAGGGAAAGAAGTCAAGAGGTAATGAAGCTTCTACAATTGCCAGGAACACAAAGAGACAGAGAGAGAGAGATGAGAGATGCCAAACATTTTACCATTGAGAAATACACTGCAGCAGGAGCTCAGGATTTATTTAGACACCAAGAGATCCATATGGGAGCTAGATTATATAAATTGTAGGAAAAGCAACTTCAACATCAATCAGCTGCATGGTATCAATCACAGCAAGTCAGGCTACATTAGTTCCAGCACACAAAGGAGTTCTGATGTACTTAAAATTGCACACTTTTTTTCAGAAAGCCAAGTGTTGCTTCTTGGGGTTTGTTTTTCAGTTTATTTTTAGCCAGATATTTAAGCTCACCTTGCTTTTCTGTTTTTATACTAAAAAACATGTTTTGACGATGAAGTGAGTAACTATCCATCTTTGAAACAGAGAAGGAATGATCAGGAAATAGCAGTCCTACTTTTAAGTCTTCCACACAGCCCTAACAGAATTTGGGCATCCAGATGTCCCTTCTTGGGAGAAATTTGCTCCCTTTTGTGTAATGCAACTTTTATAGATGGTATTTTTCCCAAAAGTTTGTTCAAAGAAGGAGAAAGACCAAGATGAAACAAAACTCTTGAGATTATATTCATTTAGCTGCTGTTCCACAGAAGCTGGGCCCTCACGCCTTTCAAAAAATTCCTTTTCATTCTGACCTTAATGTTTCGGCCAGAAATGACAAATTAAGAGCTGTTGAGGAAAAGAAAGCCAAGAGAAAACTGGTGTTTAGAAGCAAAGAAACATTCCATCCAACCATGAGATTGTACAGAGAACAAAGAAGGTAAGCCCACAGCTTACTTTGCTTTGCTGAAAGCATGTACTTAAAAATATGAGCATCAAAAGAAAACGTGTGCCCTGACTACTGCAATTCCAAAAAGAAATGCAGGCTTGCTTTCCCTTGGCACAGCACACTGACAGAAGAAGTGGCCATTGCAAGATTCAAGGTTTCTCCTGGGATGACAGGGTACTGGTTTAAGAATGTGAACTCCTGGCAAGCTGAAAAAACCCCAGCATTGACTTCAACATTCAACTTCAGCATTCCAGTGGGAACGGACATTACTAGCTAAGGATAAAATTGTATTGCAGAATTCTAAGTTTAATCAGAAAAAGGTTGAGAAGGAAAAAAAAAAAGTCCATGTTCCTCACTAACTCCACCATTTGACCTCCAAAAGCTTCTCATGGCCATCGTGTATTTTGGCTTACACTCCTGGTGCAAGGCCATTCTTGTTATGGTACAGAAACTACTTCAAATTTCCTGTCACTGCTCACAAGAAGGCTATTTATTTATAAAATGGGGAGTCAAATTCTTTCCATATTCACCTAATTTTATTTTCTTAGTCATGGACATATAAGGCTTCTCCAGTCTGTAAAAAAAAAAAACATAGGATCACTGACTCCTCAGTTAAAGATGATGAGCAGAGAACGAGCTCTCCAGCTTTCACAGCATGGACCTTCTGCTCCTTTATCAGCATTCTGTATAGCCAAATCAGCAGGGTTTCATAGAAGGACAAGTTTTCCAGGAGCAGCAAAACTTCTAATAAGCCTGAGGTCCTTGCTATCATAATTGATGGCACTCTGGTAGGATCCCCAAACATATTTAAGAAGGTATAGAGACTGCACTAGAGACAGAGGTGCTTAAGTGGTAATTCTCTATCACCTGGAATAAATGTAACCAGAGAGGAGTCAGCCAGCACTATTTACTCCAGAATGGAAAGGAATGGGTGGTTTTTTGACTAAGGAGAGCCAATATTCACTAAATCTACCTCCTGTACACTTGTTCAGGCACTCCACACAGAAGCACCCTTACATGCAGAGGCACCCTTTCAGGACGTCTCCTCCCAGAACTTTATTAAAAAGACAGGATCAATACAAAGGTGGAAGCTTCTGTTTCAAATGGACATTGGATTAAGTTTTCATGTTTAATTCTGTTGAGACACGTAACAGATAAAATTCGGGCCAACTGAAGGAAACATAGTAAAAAAAGCAATTGTATGTTTTGTGTCTTTTTGATTACATTGTCTGTGAGGGAATTATTTTCTGATGTTTGTTCATCAGTTGCAAGTGTCTGATAGACATTTTAGTAATTACTTATTTGTTTGCCTTTTTCTATGAGCCACTTAATGCAAGGATTAAAAGTTTGGGCAGTTTTCATCATGCACACAGATCACGTGATAAACTTTTGGCACTTAAATGAAAAAAGCTGAACCCCCAGAATCAGTTTTTTGATTCAAGTATTCACAAATATGATTTCAAAATCTACTTCTCATGAATATTAAAACTGGATATTCATTGTTCCCATAGACAGTCTTCTCAATTAACATATTCACTAGGATATTTATGGAAACATACACAAAAAGAGTGTGAACAGCATTAAAGTGAATCCATTTAAATACAAAGATGAATATTTGCAGCCTTCCTTCAACTTATTTTATTGTATTTTATGAGGTGTTTGCCCAACTCTGGCTTCAATCATGTCTCTACAGATGACTTTGACTGAAATGAATTGTTAGGGAATGATAGTTGCCCAACACTGGAGTGAAAAGAGGACAACCAAGGAAAGCAAGTCCCAGGAAAGAAGGCAGGCTCTATTTTTTAAAATGCTACCCAAGCAGTTAAAAGAAAGCAAAGTCAACTATTCCTTTACAGATGTCCATACCAGATCTCACACAACTTTCAATTTTTCATCTTAAGGTTACATTACTGGCTCTGTCTTTCCTGGGAAATATATTCCACACAGGAGCCCTACACACATCCTGTAGGATTTCAGCCTCAAGCAGACCTGCCACACAGGGACTGGTAACACATGGTAACACAAGTGTATTTTCATCCTGTCAAAACAGAGGTGACTGTAAATCTGCTGAGGTCACACAGCCACAGTGAACTTTTTTTTCCTTTTCCTTTTCTTTTTTTTTTTTTTTTTTTTTTTTGAGGAATCAGTAATCCAGAAAGCATGGTGAAATTACAGTTCCAAATCTCCATTTTACATGACCGTCATGGTAAGGGGGAGAAGAAACTGCTTCATATGACTTGGAAAATTAAACTATTTATGGAGCTACCACTAGTTAGCGAAACTACTATTTTCTTTCTAATGAAAATTCATCATGTATTATTTGATTATTTTCTCTTCCCTGTTTTAAATGCACTCCACCCTTCCTACTCTATTACTTTGTCTTTTGAATAAATTCTAAGAATGTTGGAACAATTAGCTTTTTCATTCAAAGTAACAGATAACTGAAATTATGCTGTCCTTGTGCATTATTAGAAACAACAGTAACCAGGTATATACAAAAGCCACAGAATATTCAATATCATCTTTAATATTCTTCTTCATAACCTTAATAGACATTTATCCATGATTAATGAGGCTTTTAGTAGCTACTGCTGTCAGAGCTTGGGTAACACCACCTCCAATGAATATCCTAAAGGAAGGGTCTTACTGCAAGTGTCGAGTGACAACTGTGAAGTAGCAGGCTGCCATGTACTTTCTGACAAGAGAACAAAATCCAAAATAAAACAAAACTGTCTTAAGGAATTTGAAACTATTCAAAAAGCAGGACATGGGAACAGACTGCAGCAAGGCATATTTTACATTACAGACTGACTAACAAGGTTTTTTAAGGGTTTCTAATGTGATCCCACTCCCATGCTATGGCAAATGAATAACTTAAGTTCTTAGATATAAACACATGGATGAGTAATGTAATTTCTAATTACATCAAGAACTTATGACGCAGACACAGCACTACAGATTTCATATCAGAGATTTGAGTCTAGAGCCCTGAAACATACAAAATAAGAAAAAAATGCAGAAGAACAAAAAAATCCCCACAAAATTTTTTGCTATGGCAACTCAGCTAGGTCAATCTTTTTTACTTAGTGAATAAAAGCCCACAGTGATTTTACTACTGTATTTAGGTATCTCCAAACAGAAACATTCCCAGGCCTGGCATGGCAGTTGGATTCACCAAGGGTAAATCATGCTTGACCAACCTGACTGCCTGCTGTGATGAAATGACTATGAATATATGACCAGTTGGTGCAATCTTCCTTAAATTTAAGCACAGTATTCCTGTATCCAAGCTGGGATTTTACCCTATATATGGGTGGACTACTAGATGTGTGAAAAACTATCCAGAATGTTGGGCTCAAATAGAGGGGGCACTCATTCATGGTGTGTCTGCAAGTCCATGTCTTCTCTGTCCTTGGACGTTTTCAAGACACTGTTGAATACAGGCCTAAAAAATGTTGCCTGATTCCAAAATCCACATTGATCTGAGCAAGAGTTTAATTAGAGAACTCTTGAGGTCCCTCCCACACTGAATAATTAAATGAACCTATGACGATACCAGGTATTGATGATTTCTTTAATTTGGTGGAGAAAAGTCTAACAAGAATCATTTACTCAAAACTAAAACTAGATGTACTGAAAAGAAAATTTCTAGCCCTGTGATTAACAAAAGAAACAAGTGCCAGGAGGCAGAGAGGATTCTACATTTGTGATGCTTTCAAATCAAGCCACAATGGTGTTGTGAGGCATTTTCTACTCAGTCCACAATCAACCACAGAATGATGCAATTGTTTATGATGGAAAAGGCCTTCATGACCATTGAGTCTGTCCATTAGCCCAGCACTGCCATGTCCACCACTAAACTGAACCCCCAGAATCAGTTTTTTGATTCAAGTATTCACAAATATGATTTCAAAATCTACTTCCCATGAATATTAAAATGTTCCTAAGTGCCACATATACACATATTTTAAACATCTCCAGGGGTGGTCACCCAAACACTTTCCTGGGTAGCCTGTTCTAATGTTTGTCAACCCTTTCCATTAAGAAATTTTTCCCAATATCCAATCTAAACCTCCTGTGGTGCAACTTGAGGCCATTTCCTCTTGTTCTACTGCTTGTTACTTGGGAGAAGAAAACCACCCCCACCTCACTACAACATTCACAGAGAGCTCAAACATGAGTAAATTGTGGGGACCACTGTGGAGAAAAAAACCCCAAGAAGTCATGTAGAACACCAAAATGGCATTAACTTTTTATCTTAATATCTATACACTAAGGAAAATGTGAGCTGTTATTTGGCTAAATAAGTAATCAATCTTAGTTTTTTAACCAAGAAAATAATCCCCATCCAAAACTAAGAAAAAAGAAAACAGACACAAAAAAAAAAGAACCGATAGTTACTAACTGTACATAATTTCCAGTCCTTTTCCAGTGCAAGGCTTTGTAATAGGTAATGGGCTTTGTTCCCTAGCTTGCATTTAAGATTAATTCACAGTGAGAGCTTTAAGTCACTTCAAATACCTCGTAGCACCAAATTTCAAGATTTGTATTGAGTTCTCTGTAAAAACAAAGGATTCTACTCACAGGGGAATTTAAAACACCGTGGCATTATCAATTGTGGACACAATTAAAATAGTCATTACAATAAAGCAGCACAATATTCTTCTAAAAGCAAAAAAGTGAGGCCTGCATTTGCTCAGCTTTTAAAAATCAAACAAAATCAGTACTACTCTGCCTGCCAGATCATTGTTTTTAAGTATGCAGCTAGCAACCCTCGTATTTCCAATTTAACATGAATCCCACAAGTGTTTTGTTCTAGAATGAGCTCATGGAGTTACTGCACATTAAGGTAGAATTTTGAGTACTTGAATAAATTTGCATAATCAAATATTTGTACATGGAATAGAACAAATTCAGAATCGTATGCAACACACAGAAAAAATCTTTACATGCTCTTACTTGTGATTTAACATGGAAACCTCTTTTGTTTCCAAACACGGCACTGATTTGTCAGCCAAGGATACATGAAAGAAGCTTGACATTTTAAACAATGCCTTTTTAAAATTATCAGACTGTAAACTTGTGACTGAACAGTTTTACAAAGTTGGAACATCTTTCCTCATGCTAATGCAACTACAAACGCTGAACGACTTTTTTTCACTCTTGCCAAAATAACAGACCTGTTGTCCAATATAAAATGCTTCACCTCCACAATAAACAAAACAAACAAATTTTAAAAAGCTACAAAGTAGGAAAGAGCAGGAGAGCCAGAATCCTTGATCCTCCCCTAACTGAAGTATTACTGTTGAACGTCTCTAAGGCCAGGAAAGAAACTTCACCAGACAGGTAATTTAAAAGACAAAGTAGTGATTATTCCCTGTCTCGTTATAAAAAGTGGTCATTACATAGCTGTAAGTCAATGTACCTATAAGCTGGAGGATTTCCATCGAAAAAAAGAAGGGGACAGAAGGATATTCCAACTAAAACAATCCACTGACAGTCAGGTAGATGTGAATCCAAACTACTTTTATGTAAAGAAACCTTATATAGATATGCATTGATTTTCTGTGTTCAGCATATCTGAAATGAGATGCTAAAAATATTACAGGGCATAGGATAGACCTACTTTTAAAAATCAGAAAATACAGAGAAAGATTAGTAGACTGGGCAGGGGGGAGTTGTTGCACATTTTCAAAGTTCAAAGATGAGTGGAAAACCAAGTAATTGTGGCCAGTAATTAACTGAGCATCCTCAGTATCGAAAACATGGTAAGGAAGGCCTTTTGTTGAAATCTGCACTTTGGGAACTATTTCATATGCAAGCCAAACAAAATTTATTTGAATAAAACCAGTGATGACTGATCTACATTTGTCTGCCCAGCTACAAATCATCCAATACCCCACCACCCTCCCCTCAGCCATTATTCCTCTCCTACCTTCAAAACTCCCAGCAAACAGATAAATCCACGTAATTGCTGGGACAAAAAGGATGGTCAGAGAGGCAGCCAGGAATTTCCGTCGCCCTCTGCAGATTCCCAGCATTCTCTCAGGAGTGCAGAATCCCAACCCAAGGCTGTTCCTATGTTGGAAGCAAATAGTCCACAGCCTCCCACATATTACTCCCTGAAAAGGAAAGGAAAAAATATTTCAACAGCTTATCACTCTACAGAAAGTTATAGACTATGCCAGTGTTTCAAAAGACTTAAAAAACAGGGCTAAAAAAGGGCTGCTGCAATTGCAAGGTGGTACCCATTTCAAAATTATCCACAACTACTTAATAATAAAGCAAGTTTTAGAAGTCAAATTAAGACAGTAAGTCAATAAAGCACATCATATCACCTAAATACACACTAAGCTCCACCTCACCAAGAGATGTCAGCTTTATTTATTTATTTTTATTTGTCCTCATTTTACTTTACAGGAACTCTGAGATCTTTGATGCCAATGTGTGCTGGGGTCCCATGGCAGGTAAGAGACAGCCACCCACATTCCTTCACCAGCTCTCAAAGAGCAGAAGTCACAATACTGAATCAGCGATGCGTTGCAATTGGTCATGAACTCAAGCGAGTGAACCAAAAAAAGGAAAGCTGAAGTTTAGGGGTAGAGAGATGTTACTGAAATTACCCACTTTGCACACCAAAAACCAGAGCTGATGAGCTGCTGTGTAAAAGAGGAGAAGAGAAAGTGCAAAATGGGCAAGGAAATACTCATACATAGGGTATATCAGGAGCTTTTAGACTGTATGCCATGAGAAAAATTGATTCTACTGAATAACAGTTTTTATTAGGAAAAAAAAAAATCTGATCCTAATTTGAAATAATTGTTCTGCATTTCAGAGTGGCCAAGAAAAAAATATATGATGATTTTTATTCACAGGAAAACAAATATTCCCACACCAGTGCAGTCATGCAGAGCATAAAAATTATGTTTCATTATGATAGCATGTTTTTTTGAAAGGGAAGGAAAGGCTAGTAGCAGACAAGTTAGAAAAGGAAAGAGAAGTATTCAGTCCATGCAAATCTACTTCAGGTTTTCTGTGAAAGGGCTTAGGTTTTTCAATTCTAAGAATAGAAGTAGTCTACAAGAACGGTAGGGAAAGAAAGAGACTCTGGTCGTACAAGGTGTTTAATAACGGTGCCCTTTGACTTATGCTTCAACCAGCAGTCGAGCTGATACAAGCAATGTATCATTTCTACAGTGACATGTTAACAATGAGAGTGTCTTAGCTCTACAACTCCATATATATTGCAGCAAAAATCAATTCTGAAATTAAATTACAGCAAAAATGAGAATGTAGACAAGAGAAATAGGTTCAGACAAAAAGTCTCTTTTTTGTGCTGGAGATACCTGGCTGCAATAATCAGGCAAACTTACAGCTGTTCCTTGAACATTCAATAGAGCCCACTTTACTACACTACAGTTTAAGAGCCATGATAGTACTCTGACCTTGGAACTGATAAAATGTACTATAATTTGTCCAGAGCCAGCACAAAAAGCATTCCATTGTGTCAGCTTTTCAAGGCAATGAATGCCTCACCACTGAGATTTTGCACAAAATATGTGGGCAGACTTAATATTACAACGGTGGTACTAGAGTCACTCTGTGCTAGAGATGGAGACACACATTTGGTAGATAAATTGTGGAAAGCTCTTGTCTTTACTCACTGTATTTGGATAATGATTACATTTCATTTCTTTTCCTTATAGCACATAGCTTGTACAACTCTGAAGAGAGTCCTCTACATGCCTACTTGACAAACACTGATAATTTTCCAGGCTTCTGTGTTTATAAGCATGTATATTATAAAATGCACAGAATCACTTAAGTAGGAATTCCTTTTTTTCCTTAAATGTACTGGCATGCACCACTGACATCAGTCTGTGCAAAGAAAAATAAACCTCTGAAAATATAAACTCCCAGGCACAGTTATTGGCAAATAGCCACATCTTGCACTGAAACATGCACTGGCTGGATACTGCTCCTATCAATAACACCTGTAAAACTTACAGGTAACAAATTAAGAGTCAACACCACAGTTTCTGAAATCAAACTGTTAAAAGTATGCTGATACAAATTTCCAGGGCAACGACATACAGACTCTGAGTTACAGTGCTGCTAGTGGATTAATTCATCCTGGGGTGGCATATTTAAGAAATAATTTGATTTTTCCTATACATTCTTTTAAATATCCATGCAAGTTAAGTTTCTGAACAGGTTGATATGGAGGATGGAATCCAGCTTTTCTGCTCTATGAACATAAATTACTCTAACAAATCAAAAAGGTATAAGGCACAACACCAGTTCAGCTGCGAAGGAAAGACAGAAATGTGGCAAATTCAGTTTTCTACAAATTGTCATCCTTCAGACAAAACAGCCAAATCATTTTGCACATTCATGCGTATCTTTTATCTAACTAGAAAAACATTTGGGAAAATCCTAAACAGACAAGTCAGCTTGTGATGGATCACCCTAGGAAATGTTAAGATACATCTTTTAACAGTGCTTTAAAAGAGCCATATAGCCACTTTAAATTATGCTTCTGCAATATCCCCACCTTCCCAAAATTGTGAATAGCTTCCCTTGGGTCCTAAATATTCATTTTTAGTGTATAAAATTACAGCCCCTGCTGAGTACTTTTTTTCAAAGTAGATGATGCATCATGTGCAACCCTTACACAAGCGATTACATAAAAGGTCCATGAATGGTAATGAAGACCCTTGGCTTACAGGAAGAGATTTGGACTCAATCATGTATTCACTATTGGCTTTACTCAGAAACAATGTTACCTAATATACCACTGTCAAATAAATTGAAAGAAGACATTGCAGCTCTTTTGACTTGATTTTCTTTTCAACAGTGCCAGATTGACATCCACCACGGAAGGAAAGGGATTTGACACTGGCTGGACCAAGGGCTGAGCACAAAACACAGTTGCACATTTCTGCCATATGAGCCTGCAAATACCTTTCAGAATTCTCCTACAGTCTCCACCACTCCTCAGTAGGACTGCCACAGTCCCACTGAATCAGACTGTCACCTGCCTCAAAGCTCCTCAAAAGCAGTTTCATGGTACAAGCTAAAACTGAAGCTACTTCAGATGTGACATTGCTAGGCACATTCATCTTTTCAGTAAAATGGTTCACTTCATTTGCACAAAGCCATGCAGTGCTCCTCCTGACAGTTTTCAGTCTCAACAGCTATGCTAACTAAACACCTGTACCCAGAAACACACAGCATGAAACATATCAGAAACTGTAAAACAAAGGATGAAGGAATAACCCAGCCAATTTAACCACAGCATCCAGGTGTGGTATTCTGATGAAAAAACAGCCAGTGGTTGCTCCTTTCCTGTTGCCCAATGTTAGCATTTTTAGATCTGAGCCACAAAGAGCAGCTGCAACATTATCAATCCTTATTGGGTTTATCTCAAAGCAAGAGAGACCAAAATTAGACCCAGAGAGAAAGGGAGCATTTATGTTTGCAGTTTCAAACACAGTCTCAGCTACACCCCTCCAGCCACAATCAGATTTTCTGCTTGTGCCACAGGTACTAAAAAGTGCATGCATTGCAAGATATTGTTCTACCTTCCTCTTTAATTGTGCTCCAAGAACACCATATAATCATATTTTAGAAATATGATTCAGTAAATACTACCAACAAAAGCTAGCTGCATGTACATCATATGCGTTATGCCTTGCTGTCAGTGTCAGGTGCTCTGCACTTCTAGGACACACCGGTTTAGGGTTTATAAAACCTACTGCACAGAAGCAGCTCCACAGACTGTGCTGTGACCAGGGGCCAGCTCACTCCTCCCAGACTGCTGCTAACCATGCTCCAAAAGGCTTGGACAATGCCAGTGTGCAGGGTCACAGTGGGAACTAAAATAATTTGGGGTTCTCATTACTAAGACTTACTCATGACTTACCCACTGGACCAGAATGACCTTTCTTACCTTCACGTATAGTCAAGCACTTCCATTAACTACACTAACTTGCCAGAGTGGTTTCTTTGTTTTAAATTGTGGATTATCTCCTCAGCTAAGCATGAAGCAGCTAACCAGTATGAGCAGCACATATATTAAAGTATGTAACACAACACTAATCACATTGGTATTCAGTTTCTATATATTTATTTCTTTTAATTACGGCATGAGAACTCGACTATGTCAGACATTCAGCAGGAGTTCTGTGAAACAATGGAAGTAATTATGAAAACAAAAATCAAACACAATTAACTAGATTTAACTGCTCTACTATAAAAAGCTTTTCTAACTACTTCAAACATTTCCTTGCATTTGTTACAGTTAATCTTTTCCCAGTAATCTTCCATTTGTTTTCAGAGCCGCTGGAAATAAATATATACAGTTAAAGCTGTTTACACAGCAATCCTGTGCCGTGGCTTTGTTGTGTTTTTTAAATTAATGTTATCTAATTCTTTTTGCTCTTGCAGTCTCTCTGCTCTCTTTCTGCACACTTGCAGTCACAGAGTCAATGAACAATTTCTGCTGCAAAGCTTTTCCCTTGGCTCTGTATCAATGTGGCATTCATCCCTTATGGGAATTTTTTCAGATTTTTGTCAAAAACATAAATAACAAAGTAAAAAAGCAGTATCTTATGCATTTTTTCTGGTTTTTTTTACATGTTGGTAATGAGGGTTTATAATGAGTTTACTCCTTGACAGATTTTATCTTGCAGCTTTGCAGTCTTCCCATTATGGGAGCCGGTTGTCATGTGACATTGTAATATTAAAGAAAAGTTTGATATCATAAAGGCAGGGTGTAGAGTAAACTCAATATGAAAAAATTAAATGATAAATCTTTATTTAATTAAACATTTCTCTGTTAATTTTCATGGTTTAAGCCCAGACAGCAACTAAATACAACACAGCCACTTGCTCCCCACATATCTTTCCAAAAGAATGGGGAGGAGAATCAGAAAAGGGGAAAACTCATGGGATGAGACAAGAACACCCTAATAATTCAAACGAGGTAAAACATTATTGTTATAATCACCATTATTATTACCACAACAGCAACAGTAACTGTAATGAAAAGGAGAGAGAGAAAGGAATAAAACCCAAGAAAAAGCAAGTGATGCCCAATACAGTTGCTCACTGCCTGCTGACCAATTCCCAAGCAGCAGCCAGCCCCTTCCAGAAAACTCTCCCAATTTGTATACTGGGCATGTTGTCATATGTATGGAAGATCTCTGGCCTTTGGGTCAGCTGTCCTGGCCATGCTTCCTACTGGCTTCTCGTGCAGCTCTCATTGGCAGAGCATGGGAAACTGAAAAAACATTTTATTTGAATAAGTATGACTAAGCAACAGCCAAAATATCAGGGTGTTATCAACATTATTCTCATATCCAAAACACAGCACTGTTCCAGCTACTAAGAAGAAAATTAACTCTATTCCAGTCAAAACCAGGATAGTGAATATATTCCACTTCTCAAGGTTTTAGAAGAGAAACAGCATCTTTAAAGAAAATGCCATCTCTTCTCCCATCAATCTCTTCTTCTTCCACCCAGAAGAAATTAATGCAGAAACAAATCTAAGGCCCCTTTTGTTCCCACACTCCAAATTTCCTTGGCACTGGAGAACCTCAAAATCAGATTTCTTAACCCTACAGTACCATGACTTTAAAGAAGTGAAGCCACTTTAAAGTAAAAGATTACAGCAGAGTTCCAAATGCTACCAAATGCACTCTTTCTCAACTAGTTACAAGGAAGCAGTCCTATCTGTAAGAGAGAAAATAGCCAGTAAGTTGACAGCACAAATGAGTTCTGCCTTGGAACCGTGCTAAGTGCTCTGAGGGCACACAGGATTGACATCTTTTATATCTTCACTCAGTACATGCTGTGGCTTAAGGAAAATTCTATTAGTGCCTTGTTAATCAAAGTTTTCTAGAAGGTTCCAGCTGTAAGAAACACCACCACAGGAATGAAATGTCTCTTGACAGTAGTCACAGACAGAGAGAAGCAAACAAATAACATGCTTTCACATTTTTCTGCTTCCATTCCAAGTACCCCTTTATGCATGTACATATATATATTTACATATGCACTTGTAATGGTATTCTTTTTTCCTTTCAAGCATACACTTTCATTCAAAAGAATGAAAGCCTGCAACTTCCAAAATTATTACTGAGGAATAAAACAATCTAAGATTAACAGGATAAGAATATTTTCCTAAGTCTCCAATCAAATGTCACTGTTAATATGAGGGGGGAAAAATGCAATCAGTTGAGAACAAAGAGAAGCAACAAAATACAATCATGACAGAAAGATTTATCTTGCCTGTAACATTTCATTTGCAACCAAAGAATTATATTTACTTTTAAAGCAGCTACTGACCTCTTTTCTCTCAAGGAGTTCTCCAAACTCCATCTTTATTCCACTTTCTCAGCTATATGGGCATACAGCATCCGTATTTCCTGACTCCCCATCTCATCTAAGGACTCAGCACAACTCAAAGAAAGTGAAATAGAGCCTGGCTTGGTTCGTGTATGGCAGAATTCTAACAAGGCCCTACTACACCTACTAAGAGTACCTTAGAATTTGAGATCTCAATGCCCCTGAATTATGAACATACTGGAGACTATGACCAGCCATCAGGACCACATATCTGTGATACAGGACCTGGCAACAGAAAAGCAGCTCTCCTTCAATCACAGTCTAGAGTCAGGCCACAGCATTACTACATGTATGAATTCCAGACTTATAACAAGGACATAGCTTTCCAAATCCAAGCATCTCTACCTAAAGTAGTGGCAGAAGGCAATTAAAAAAAAAAAAAAAATCAAAACCAAAAATAGGTAATATGCTATCTGTTTTAACCTCAAAGAAAACATCAGTTTGTTGGTGCATCACTGCTCTGCCAAGCTCTACACCAGAGCCGCCTCCTACTGCATAATCAGAGAGACAAGCCATGGGTTTGTTCATCCACCATGTGCACATACAACCACATAGAAAAGAAAATGCTCTTTAAAACAGGAGTAGGGCACTATGTGCATCATACATAACTCTTCTCTGCGATTTTTATGCTAATACTTTGCTTCTCAGCTGAAGTTCTTGGATGCTTGTTCAAAAGCAGTGTTTACCTCCATTAGAATCCACTATGTATAAAGCTGCTCTAACAAGGAAATTGATTAAAGATTCATTAGAAAGTTTTGCTCAGGAGAGAACAATTATTTCTTGAACTGTTCCTCCCTGACAAAAAAAAAATCCATCTCTCTATGAAGCAAAGTCCTACTATAAAAAATTCTAAAAAGCATGACAAAAACCCCCCTTTTATTTTACTGCATAGATCTCAAACTACAAGTTTGTTTTACATGAGAATTTATAACATGCTTACATATTCATAGCATGTTTACAGCAGCTACTTACTTGGCAGATGGAAATAAAAGCTGGCATCATACTTATAAATTGATATTTATTAAATATTTATATTAAATTAGGCAAATTAAATTTTTTTAAAAATAAAGGAAGAGAGAAATGGGCCCAGGTGGCTCTCTCCTTAACCCTGACAGTAAGAAAGAAGGAGCTGAGGAGTGCATAGATCCCATGGGTCAAAAGTCAGTTGTGCAGCTGGTACTGAGTGACAGGAGACACCTGGCTGCAGCAATCAGGTGATGGATGAATAGAGGTGTTTTAAGAAGGACTAGCCAAGAAGATCAGAAGGAGGAATTGTTCTGTGTGTGAGAACAGCTGAAATACCTGCAGATCTCCTTAAGATCATCCCCCTCTACCCAGCAGTAATGAGAAACAAGTGGAATGCTGTGTCCAGGTCTGTGCTCCCCAGTGACGCTGCCAAAGAGGCTGCAGAGCCTCCACCCCTCGGGACATTCAACACTCAACTAGCCTCCAACAACCTCCTTTAGCTGAGCTCGCTTTAAAGCAAGGTGCTGAACTAGGCAATCTCCAGAGGTCCCTTCCAAATGCAACTCTATAATTCCTGATGCCACAATTTTGTACCCAGTCATAAAACAAATAGTGGCCATTTAATGTAAATCCTCAAAATTCAAACTAATTCAAACTAATTCAAACTAATAGTTATTCTGCTATGCATGAATGAACATGCACATAAACAATTATTTTGAAACACACAGAGAATCCCAGGTTAAACTTTTAGCTAGTACAAATCAATATAGTTTTAGTAAGATCAATTCAACTAGCATCAATTCACAAAAACTATGGACTAAGTCTCCCAAACTTGATGAAAAGTTGCATTTTTTTATATAAGCAACAAAGTTCTCACCTCATTACTATTGCCTAAATATTACCAAATACATAAATGTTTTACCATATTTATATAAAATGAAAGTTACAAGAACTGCTGGTAATTTCCTATTTGAATAATTAAGAATCACCAAATAGGTAATGAAGTGTAGTGTATGGAAATATGTGACCATAACCAAAAGCAGAAGATAAATCTTTTGCTACAATCACAGTGCTGCTTTACCAAGCACACTACAGAGTCTCAATAGCTCTTTGATGCTACTATAGAACATCAAATAGCAGCAAGAATTGTGAGCAACCCTTTGTTTGTAAGTTTCCTGCAGAAATACCTGTGTTTCAAGGTCCAATATTTACTATTTCTTAAATATTATACCATCCAAGTGGGCTATAAGGATCTTTTATTACAGTAGGCTTTCTGAAGGCTGAGTGGGTTCTCTATGAATTAATGGGAAAGGCACTTACACCCCACACTCCATTTTACCTGACAGAAAAGCAAAGCTCTTGCAGAATAATTTGGTATCAGTCACTTTAAGTAGGAAAGGCAGCTGTGGATTTAGGTTATTTCACATAGGACACGTTCTTGAACACTGGAACACAACTTGATGCACTGGAATTTATATACATGGATGTCTCATGGCTTCGTATTCAGTAGAACACAGATCTATATGGGTATTAGACAATGACACAAGAGTTCTAATTACAAAAGGGCCATGAAAGGCGTTACCAAAGCTAAACAAAGACGTAGAAACCAGCCTCAAGAGGAGATCCTGGCAAAAATGCTTTCTGAAGAATCCTTATTTTCCATGTGTGCAGTCAGCATTAAAATAGAATCATAGAAAAGTTCAGGTTGGAAGGGACCCCTAGAGGTCATTTAGTCCAATCCTCTACACAGCAGGTTGAATAATGTTCCTTCAAACCAACATATCATTTGCAGAGCTCTTTACTCTTCCTTTAAAAACTACTGTCTGAGGGAGGGTGGTGAGCCTGGAAAAAAGGGCAGTGGACTCTGTGCTCCTATGTTCTCTCCATTTCCAGAAATGACAATGATTTTCACTAAACATTTCATTTTATCTCTGTATGAAAACTTCACTGTTTGCAATTTCTACTGATCTCATTATCATCACCATTCTTTTTGGAAGTTCCTATAATTCTGCAATTAGACGAAGGAACAGAAATAATAAGTATAAAATATTTAGAAAGTCTCTTAAAAAGAAAATTAATACAGTGAAAAGAATTACCTTATTCAAATGCACATAATTAACAATTCCACGTTAAATCTGATTATAATTCATAATTTTCAGGGCAAAGGGGAGGTTGCCAGACCCTTTCTAATGAAAGAAAAAGAGGTTAATGATGATGTTGAGGATCATGAAAAGATGTAGAGGAACATAAAGGCATGGCCATGTTACATAAGACAAAAGCATGCTTTGCACTGGCTGGTGGAGATAAAAGAGAGACAGAGGATGAACACCTTTTATTCTCTCTCCTAACTGCTTCTATATTCCAGTATCTTTTAAGACAATTTGACTCTTTCTGTGTCTAGCAATCACTAAGAAAGCAGAAGTAAAGCTACCCTGTAGGACTTCAATAGCAAGTCTCATGAGAGCAGGACAAAGACTGGGTAAGAGTCTCAGAAGAATTTAGATGAAAGAGATCTTAACTCTCAAGTCTAAGATAGTTGTCAACTGGATGAAAGTATTTCACCCAAGTGAAACAGTCAAGCAGAAATGACTGAAAGTTTTATTATGAATATTCACAGCTGCAAAGCAAATGCTGAAAGACTCATCAGCTTTCTATACTGAAGTTTGAATCCTGGCACATTCCCCATATTACATCTTTATAGTTTAAAACCAAGAAATCCTTAAATATGTCTTTATACAAAAAAACTTAAGAACACAGATATAAATATTACTTAAACTGATACCAAAGCCAAAACAATACATTTGAAATACATTTTTAAAGAAGTTAGTCTAAGCAATGGAGCTGCAGTTCAAATAATCCCATGAGTACCAATATTTTAATAACTTGGCTCCCCGCTCATTCCAGATCTGTGATTTGCTAAGGTTCTCCACGTATCCCTTAGTTCCTGGGCTTCCTTTCAGGGTGAGACAGGGAGGTTCTTCTGACACAAAAGCAGGAGAATTTTTGAACAGCATTTCCCACAGGGGCTATTCCCTACAGACAGCATAGATAAGATTGCGCCGTGTGCACTGTAACACTCCCCCAGTACTGCCTCAGCAGGTTTGCTGCCTTCAGGCACTGCCATCATGAAATACAACACACACCCCCCTCTGCATCATGACATGACTTGGGCGGGCTGTGGCAGTTTTTGTGGATCATACAAAGACACAAAAATAGCGCTCCCTTGGGATCCAAGCAGAGGATGTTACGCAACACAGATGCAGGCAGTCTGTTCCACAGGGGCCAGGCCCTTCCACCTCTTGGCCTGCAGACCAGGACATCTGGAGGCAATGCCTTTGCAGTACAACTCTCATAGTTATAATGTCAGTTTTGTTACCTACAGATGGTCTACTCTATTCTTGTATCACGAGCATCACATTATCTGTTGCCATAACCCTACGGGACACAGGGACACAATATTTTGAATCTATGGGCCATGTAAACTGCAGATTAAACGATCATAAACTAAATGAGGTCAATTCAGTTATAACTGCACAGAGACTGGGATCACAATACTGACCCCAAGGCCAATGCTTCAGCATCAAGATGAGCTATACCTCAATATGTACTGCAACAGAGAGCAGTAACCACTACAGATCACTGACTGCACTTTCAGCAGAGCAGCTTTCTCACTTGCTCAAGGGAACCTGTCAGTGAGACAGCATGAAAATATAATGGTTGGGAAAACAATTCCAGCACACTTCTAAAAATAAAACTTTTTGAAACTTTTTTTGTTGCTAGGAGATGCAAAAATATAGGACATAACAATGTAGTTATTTGAAGAGCAAGAAAAGCAGTCCAGAGTTTTATTATTATTATTAGCTAATGTGATGCAGACAGACAGGTTGGTTTTGACAACAAATTACATAATACTGTTTTTCCAAAATTCACCCACAGCCATGAGGACACAGTTTGGTAGGACAAGTTTTGTTTATTGCCAAGCTTCTATTAACCACTTTTTCAATTGATGAAAAAGATTTTTTTAAAAAAGACTAAAAAGGGCTCGAATGCCTTTGGTTTTTTAGCTGCGGTGGATGAGACCTATGGATATACAAAATACGTGCAGTGATTATGTGTTTTATTGCAGAGCTGAAAGAGAAGGTAAATCCTTTATTTCTAACAATGAAACTGCAATGAGAATATTTGAACAAATTAAATGGTCCAAATTTTTAAAAGCTGTCATTATTTGCAGAACATAGTACTAATGTTAAGTCTGGGATACACAAGTTAATAGAAAACTAGAGTATTTTTTTCACCGCCAACTCCTGGGAAAATATGAGCTGCACATATTTTACAGGCAACTTAGAATTTAGTCTTGGAAGTCCTGAAGTTAAACTTTCAATAATTTCTCCTCATTTGCCACAAAAACTTTAAAATTGTAAAACTCATTTTGTTTGCCTTGTTTTATGGAAATGTCAAGGTATACCTTGTGGTGACTGCATTTCTTACACTGTGCTACTGAGAGACACTTAAAATGTATTTAGTTATTAGAAGGAGCTCTGGTACATAAAGTGAAGCCAGCCCAAATGTATGCTTTGAGTGTGTTAAGAATGACAAGGCTGGAAATTTCAACTGTAAGGCTGCTGAAATACCTCTTCTATAACATGCTAAAAATGCCCTGTGCAGTCTTCAGACATTTACTGGCATTTAGACATAATTTTGTAGTTAAAGGGTAAATTATGTTCTGAGTGGTTGGTTCTTTGGCCACAACTTTTAAAATTATTTATCTAACAAAAAAAAACCCATAAAAGCAGGGAAAAAAAAGAAAAATGCTTGTGCCAGTAATAGGCATTACCTCCAAAATGCATACCCATTGGCTTTGCATTTCAATGGCATAAAGCAAAATCATCTACATTTGATTCAATTTCTCTAAAAAGAAATATTCTTTTAAAAGGAAAACAGATTTATTCCTGAAAGGGTTCAACTTGATGAAATAGTAATATGGATGTTCATTGTTTGTATTTTGTACAGTTTATGTACTCTCTTATCGAATAGTCTCACATTTGCAAACTTGTAATATATATTACTTTCTAGCTCACATACAGCAGTTGGAAGAATACTTTACTTTTTTAAACACACTTTGAGAGATTAAAGAAACCAGGTAATATTTATTGATATGGCTGACCTTAAACTTACAGCATCTCTACAGCCAAAGACTTCTACAAACTGATTTTGAGAGACAGTGAAATATACTGAAAGCAACAATGAGCACCATTTTAAATAAGAAAATGAAGCTGCAGATTACTGGATAGCAGGGTTAATGACTACTAAAAAGTTGTACAGTGAAAAATATGCTAAAGAAAATGGTGTTCCTGTAAAATGTCCCCTAAACTAAGGTAATATATCTTTTTCTGCCTAAGTGGCCATTTCAACAACATGCATTAGCAGCCTGACAACCTTGGGTGTCTCAGAACTGAAAAGAGTTCAGTGTGGAGGGGAAGAAGGGACTGCTCTTCTCATTTTCTTAAACAGTACCTTCAGATTGGACAGCTTTGAAAGCTAGTATCTCAAATCATATCTGCAACTACAAAAACATGAACTTTTCCTTTTTAAGGAAAATGCTGTAGTTTTATTAGAACTTCAAGAACTGATCTTGAAATAAAATGTCACCTCCTCCTGGCTTCTGAGAAAATCACAAGGGTTAGCACTACTGTTGGAGGCATCACTGGAAATGCACAGATCTGTTGGGCACGAGTGCCAACCATTACTTGATACTGATCTCATTTCAGGCTCTTATCATGCAGCTTTTGGAATTTCTATGTCTGATTCAGGCCGAATGCGTCTGCTGTATATAAGTGACTTCCAAACACACATACTATGCTGACAAAACGTTTATAAACTCTAACAAACAGATGCCTGGAGTAGTTTGTAACCAATCGAGGTAGAGGTTCTTGAATATTTTAACTATTGAGAAGACCTTACCAATTATACACATACAGATGAAAATATATGTTAAGACATTTACAGATGAATATTATAAACCAGTTCTATGAAGTAAAGCAAAATGGTAAAGGTTGACTCATGCCTTCTTAGTGTCTAAAAACACCTTGGAAGAAGCAACGTTGAAGAGCAACACAACTTGAGGTATTTTTTTGACACCTTCAAAGCTATATTCCATGATATGATCAAACACTGTATGTGTCATTCTTCTAATCCTTAAAGTGATAGCAAATAATTACATTAAATCATTTGGGGGAAAACTGCCTTTTGAACAGAAACAAGCACAGGGGTTTATCAGCTGAAAAACTATGAAACACTACAACAGTTCTTTTGAAGAACTTTAATTTACTACTTTTGATGCTAAAATACTTAAGCAGTAGAAATAGAATTGTTTTAGCTGTTCTCATCCCTCCTTTGAGGGTCACAAATTTTCTAGTATTTCCAACATTCCTGTAACATATATTGATACAAAGATTCCTGGATCTTTAAATTAAATGTCATAATACTTAAATATCTTTGAGTTTCCTTGCGTCTTTAAGGTAAAAAATGTAGGAGTTTGAGGAAAATTCATTACCCAGCAAGTCAATGGTAAAGTTAAGAAAAGAAGCCAAAGAGCCCAACTGTAGTGAAAATCTCATCTAAGCAATACCTCAATCCTCATTAATATTTTACCACAGTAGCTCAATAATATTGTCTAAGTGCCACTAACAAAGATTAATGAATGAGATCTACACATTTCGTGTATTTTTTAAGGTTTTTTTCTTTTAACATGGTGGATTTTCTGTTTAGGTTTTATTGCCATCTGTGAGGTTAGAGATATTGGATAAGAACATCTAAAATTGTTTTGCTACACGAGGAATATAAATGACTTGAAGGTATAAAAATTCTAAAGTTTATGGGGAAAAAAGTTCAATCTGCATGCTAATAGCAGTAATATTATCAATTGAAACCCTACAGCTACCATGACATATGTCTCACAAATTCAACCTCTATTCCTTTTGGTGAATCAATGTGGAAAAACACAGGGAAGCAGGCAGTTTCAGCTACAACTGAGAAATAATTCAATAAGTCATTTTACATCAGCATTCTAATTCAGAGGAGGAACACTTTCATCCCTTTTGACACAATCTCCCTAAGCATTCCTTCTTATGCTAGACTGAGCTACATGACTGTAGCTGAGACTCTCAGACTGAGGAGTCTGAGAGGGACAAAAAAACCAGAAGATACATTCCAGAGGGTATGCTAAAGGATGCTCAGCTGCTGGGACAAGACTGCAACTAGACCACTGTAAAAACCTTGAATGAATGCAGCCTGTGTATCTGGTCCTCTGCACTATTTCACTCTACACACTCACTCCTGCTGGGCCTCAGTAATTGCTAACATGGACAAAGCTGTACCACATCAAGCTGCAGAAAATGCTGAAACCACACCAAGTAAGAGGTAAAGTGGAAAAGAACAGTTTCATACAGCTGTATTAATGAGGAACAAGTCACAAGCTGTGGAGCTGTCAGAAAAATCAACAGCTGTGATCAAATGCAAGTTTTTTCTTCATCTAAAAATTAGGCTATAAAAGAATTCCCTTTTTTATCATCCCAGTCATAACCTGTCTTGGGCTGAAACAGAACAGCTCAGCTAATTAGATACTTGATAAAGGTAGCTTATTTGGGGCATTTTCCTGCGTTTGCATTTACAGCAGGCAAAGGAGGCAAATTACTTACTTAGCATCAACACTTTTGCACTTCAAACCTAAAATTCTAGACCAGTTAATTCCTCAAAGGTAGCAACGAATGAGACACATTCCAATTCCCAGTACTTCAAAGAAACTTTTTAACTGAGACATACAGAAATTACCCAGGCTGCTGCTGCCGTCCTAAACGCTTCCAAGCAAACATCGAGTTTGTTCCAGGCAGGAGGGTGACACACCGAGATGCCACCCCGCGGTGCTGCCCTCCTAGAGGTTTGGAAGCACGCAGGCAAGCTGCAGCAGGAGGGAGCAGACCGAAGGCAGCCGTGCTATGGCAGCAGGTGGCGGGACGCGCTGCGGGCAGGAGCGACAATCGCGACAATCGCGACAATCCATCCCCGCACCCAGGGTAAGCAGCGGCACGGCTGCGGGACACAAACAGCAGCCAGGCCGGGGGGAAATCGCCTCACCCAACGCTAGAAGCGAGCGCCTGGCTTACCCACGTAGTGCAAACAACAGTAATACTGTGCAAACAGAACTTAGTCACAGTCAAAATGGCAACATTTTCACATTTTTCCTCTTCCCAGCGCAGAAACCCCTTCTCGTGCGACTAAGCCTATGGAGCTCAGCATAGGAGGATCACACCTAATAAGCGATGTGCAAATAGAGCAAGCTCTTGTCCCTACAGACCTTCAGTCTAAAAGCATCCAGACAAAAAATACTCCGTTCTTCCGTAGTGCAGCATAACAAGGCAGACTGAGGTGCCTTGTCTGTTATCAGACTAAGCCTGAAACGTGACCTTAAAAATGGATTCCAAAGACGAAGTCACCACCATAACTGCAAATTATTCCTCTTTAAAAGCATTATTACCACAGAGCCATGCATGCTCTTTTCCATTTCATCACCTAAGAGAAGCTATCTGCTCAGACTCTCTCACTCATCAACAAATTATTAAGCAACACAGCTGGACATCACACACATTCTAAAATTAACAATTAAGAAAGCACCTCAATTCTCCTTTAGGGCTTTTTGCATCTAATTTTTTTTAAGACATGATTATTTGGGGATGAATTTTTTTAGGAAGTTCTCAGTGTCACACTTCAACAGTCACTAGTTTTGCTTTCTTCAAACATTTTAAAACAAAAGAAATTCTAAGGATTATTTCCAGAAATCTGTTTTGCAGTCCTATAACTTGGCATGTGCCCAGCATTTAGTGTTGAATTACAGCTCTGGGAAATAAATGAAACATCATTTCCAAAAGAAATGGTATTTTTCACAGCAGTTTATAAATGTATTGAGGGATAAATTCCATTTTTAACAAACCAGTCAGAACTGATCTCACACAGGAAACTCCAACACAATCTTTAAAAAAGAAAAGAAAAAAAAAGACAGAAAACACTTAGAAAACAGCTCTGCGTGATGCTACTCAAAAAGCAAAGAAAGTATGTTCTTCCTGGGGGCTGACAGGGCTCAGGGCCACTGGTCAGACACCATCCAGCCTAGGGATCATGAAGGTCTCACCTTTTCCTGTCCATCCCTACTCAGTGAACTAAGAACCCAATGCACACCTAGATTTTGCCTACCCTTTCCATTGACAATGCACATTCTTACTGTATTTAAAAACTGGCATCACAGTAATCATCTTGTTCTTTCATTCCAAGCTTCCATGGGTTGTTTTAATTTAACACTGGCCACCTTGTGCACATGAACAGGAACACAAGCAGGTGTCTCGTGTTACGTGCACGAAGAATTTAGAGAACTAACCTGAAACAATTTGGGTTTACATATCTGCTTTACAGACAGGGAAGTGGATGCTCCTTTGTACGAGTTGTGGGGCTGATTTTCACAATCTAGACTTTAGGAAAAACCACACAATTTCTTGTTTAGTTAACAGTATTGTGGTTTTAAGGCACAGCACCAGAGCTGTACACGGGACTGTGGTCACAGAGGGGAAAAAGCAGTCTCATAGGGGAGCTATGCACAATAATAAACACTTGAGCTAACATCACTTCTCCTGAGACAGCATTTGACTTTGCTCTGCAGAGAATCAGAAAAAGGGAGGTTACAGCCTGAATAGGTGTTTTGCAAACAAAACACTAGAAAAAGCTTAGCACATTTCCATACCCAAATGCAAAAAGGACACCAACAAAGCTGACAGGAATGGCTTTACAAGGTGCTGCCAAGTAAAAAAAATTAATTTCTGTAATGCTCACATATTGTCAACAATCATTGCTTCCCTTGATACCTGGCAACTGCAAAACAGGGACACCTCCTTCCACATGTTTAGTTCATACTTTTCCCACACTCACACTAAAGCCTGACACAACAATTATTAGTTTAGACCTCCAAAATTCTCACATTTAGACAGCGTGAAAATCTTATCAGAACCTGTGGGAGCATCATTATCCTCCAAATTCTTCACAGATGGAAAGCAGTGGCTGAGAGATATCCTACTGCTTTTTAGGAAGGCAGCAAAAAAATCAAAATGCAAAACAAAGAAATAGAAGATGGAAGCCTAGATCCAAATAATGGACAACAGACTATTAGTTATTTTTTGAAGACAATCTTCTCATTAACCTTTATCAAATCCTTAAAAGACAATACCTTAAAAAAGGCCCATTGACTTTTTTGTTATGATTTAGCTTTGCAGAAATGGAAGGTAACAATCATAGTTTAGGGGAAAAAAAGGACTATTTTTACAAAGGCTTTTTTGAGGATCTAGAGTCCAATAATGTAGGAAGTCCAAAAATAAATAATTTTTAAAGTATGCTTTGCCATTGTGGGAAGTCTTCCATTTAATAAATCCACTTCTGTAAAGACTGAAGAAGACACGACTGCACAGAGTACAAGATATCCAAATCTAGGCTCCCTTTTCCATAAAAGGTTGGAGCAAATGACCTTTTAAGCCCTTCCTAACCTGGGCTCTTCTCTGATTTTATGAAAAAAATGCTCATTTTGTATTAAAGGTCACAAGTTCTAGATTTAGAGACTTTCAAGGAAGTTATATGCACTCAAAACAAGGTCTTACAAAGTCTCAAATTCAGAAATAAAATTAATACAGATAGAATTAGCAACTAGTTTCAAATATGTAGGTTTTAAGAAGTTATGACCTACATTATAATGCAAAAATAGGCCCCAGAATGGAAAGGTCGAGTCACCCCTTCTGTTGCTAAAAAGAAGACAGGGCTCGTAGAAGTATTAAAAATATCTTTTACCATTTTATTTTAATTTTAGTGGGTTTTTTTACACATTACTTTGAATCATCTTCATATTGTTTGGCAAATACCAAGATTTTGGAAAGGAAATGAAAGACCTTTTCTCCATCTGAGCTCAAATAAAAGCAAGGTTGCTTCATCACTCACTAGCTTAGCCCTGGAAAAGCAAGAGCTAATCATAATATACAAGAATCTGTAAAAAGGAAAGACACAAAACCTGTAATCACTCATATATATTAGCAAGAAACAAAAATCTTCTGTAAAAGATTAGCTGTTATTGCAGAATAGGTATTCTGACTCACGTTTCTATCACTGATAATGCCTCTTAGGAAAATAAATAAACATTTCCCAACCTCTTCACAGAAGCAATTTCTCCCATATAATACATTATCTCTTCTGGTTATTATGAATTGTAATGTATGCACATTCTTCCTCTCAGATCATTTGTTTACAATATAAGCTAATGAATTCAGTATCTTTTCTTTTTCTTAGTCCAGGGTGTTTTCATAGGGAGCATAAAAGTCTAATTTTTCAGGCAAAGATTTCAATTAATAAAGGACCAGAAAAAGCTCAGAAAGCAAATCATACCGTGGGCAGGGTGAGGGAAGTGCCCAACACAGGAAGGACATTGACCTGAAGTGAGTCCATCCATGAATGATGATTAGAGGGATGGAACACCTCTCCTACATGGAAAGGCTGAGACAACTGGGTTTGTTCTGCCTGGAGAAGGCCTCAGGGTGACCTGATAGGAACCTTTTGGTACCTGAAGGGAGCCTACAGGAAAGATGGAGAGGGATTTTTTAAAAGGACATGTGGTGACAGGACAAGGGAGAATGGCTTCAAACTGAGATCAGGTTTAGATGAAATATAGGAAGAAATTCTTTACTGTGAGGGTGCTTAGGCACTGAAACCAGTTGCCCAGAAAAGTTGTGGGTGCTCCATCCCTGGAAGAGTTCATGGCTAGGTTGGTTGGGGCTTTGAGCAACCTGGTCTAGTAAAAGACATCCCTGCTCATGGCTGTGAGAGAATAAAACAGAGGATATACCTACAGCTTTTACAATGAAGCTCCTCCTTTCCAGAACTAGAGAGATCCAAGGGATTACAGAACTCACTTACACATAGCAAAGGATGCTTTTTTCATCCCATCAATCAATTAAATGTGGAGAGAGCAGGACTATGAAAAAGCGTTTGGATGAAGGATGAATGGAAACATTGTGAAAGGACCAAAAGAAACCAGTAAGAGATATCACATGCTGATGGGCACACCCAAATACACCAGTTATCAACTGCACTTCCATATGCAGCTTCTCAAGAGGTCTGGTTTTAGAAAATAAAGGACAAAATTAAATCATTAAGAGAAGGTGACAGGAAGAACAGGATAAGAGCTATAAACCACCCAGACAAGGACAGTACAGAAATCAGCAGCATTGCCTATTGACTTACAGCAATGCTACAGAATGAAAGGACCAAGATTGCAATCACTGTCAACTCCTGAAGAGTACAAAAGGTACAGTCAAAAAAACCCATGTGATCATCAATCAAGAAGAAAAATGCAGAAGATATGATGAGGACTTAATAGCCAACATCTTCTATCCTACCTGTGCCTGTAAGTAATCCCAGCCCCATCACCTGATCCCACATCTAGGTGCTTCTGAATATGCAATAAGAAAGTGAAATCAGTGAAAGATTAAGTATGAGAAGGAAAAATGTGTTTTGTTGAAGTAAAATCACCTGTCCTTCCTATAGGCCTTCCCCTATTATATTTTGTCACACTAGTTGCTAAACCTGTGATCCCTTGTGCTCCCAGGCCAGGGCACTGAAAAAAGCCAAACCATGCCTTGTTCACAGCAGGAAACCTCCTACTTACTGCAGAAGCCAACATGCTTGGGGATGCTGAATCATGGGATCCCATTCAAAAATGCATGCTTACTGCATAGTCTCATGTGAAAACATATGCCACACAATCAAATAACTATCCCTAAGCATCTTACATGCTGGGATTTTAATAATTAGGGAAATCTGTTCATAAACAGGAAAACGAGCTATGTGTCACTCAAGTATAAACACCCTTGTCATGCAAGCCTTTTCTTGCTGTCTTTTATAAAATGAATGACCAGGAAAGGATACAGCAACTAAATGTTGTACAGTCAATAAAGCTAGTAGCAGCTACTGTTATTACTTGTACTAATGCAGTAATTAATTCCCTTCTCTCACACACGGCAGCTTCCTCTAATGGAGCTCCATCCATGAACACCAAAACAGGCAGAGTCCTTCCTTCAGCAGCAACAGGCCAAGGTCTGTGATGTGTGCAGATCCAAGTCCTGCCCCTGCTGGCACTGTGAAATTCTATACAGCCATGGTAAAGACAGTGACAACCACGAAGCAGCTACACATTTGTTACAGCTCAGACACTGGTTAACAGCTCCCCATTCCAGTTCCACAGATGGAACCGTGCTTACAAGCATGGCATCACATATACAATCAATTATATTATTTAACTTCTTGCAGCTGTAAGCAAATGAATGGACTCCCCATTGCATTTGATGGAGAAGTAGCAACTTTTAAGCAAACAATAGCATGAGCCACAAAGAGTTTAAAAGCTGAAAGGCAAAACAAAGGGAGTCAATTTCCCACAAAGTTCTAGTTCTAGTATGCAAAATCGTGGAAGCATTAGTAAGTAAAGCATGTTACTACAGAAGTAGCCTTAAATACTGTAAACACTCGGTGTGGTTAGTGCTTTAACAACATGCACATTAAGTATTACTGTTTGAAGCTTTAACTCAATAAATTACAGCTCCACTACTCTGCCTCTAAAATAAGGTTTTTTCCTATGAAATCTATTACAACATAGGATAAGGCAACATTTCATTAACATGCAAGTGTGGAAAATAATGAGCCCACACAGTCATAGTTCGCAACACAGATAGACATTTTTACTTTATTTAAACAAAACAAAAAGAAGTTGGCCGGGGAAAAGAAGAGCCTTAAGAGAAAAGAAGCAGACTATGTTTGCTCTAATGGGAGGTAAAGAAAGAACAAAGAAACTTCTGACCCCAGGCGCAGCCAAAAATAAAAGGAGTAATGTGGCTTTTTTCCTCACACAATTGCTGACTCTGTATTCGCTTATTCCCATTACATACCATTCAGATATGCAAAGGAGCTGGTAATTTCTTCAGGGGAAGATTTTTGCCATGTTATTTATTAGCTAGGAAATAATTCCTGACACATGCTGAATTTTTGACAGACTTCCTCAGTTTTGACTCAGTCTTTTGACAATTATACAGCAGCAGTGCCTATGAATAAAAGTAATTTCTCTTTGCTTCTTATGCTGTGATTATTCAAGTCCTCCTGATAGCACTTATTGAGTCATTTCAAATACTATTAATTTTCTAAAACTTCTACCTATTCATATTACTTGTGAGTTTAAGCCTGTTTGTTTCGTCCTTGTCTCAAATAATGGTTAGATTTTTAACATCCTTAAAATGTCTGTGTAGTGATGAATGATACTGCACAGACCCTCTGTAAGCAGGAATTGTGTGTATTTCTCCAAGTGTTATACCTCAACTAGCATACCTCTGTTGAACCTTCAATATTGTCTGCCACTTTATTCCATAATAGAGATACACAGTTCCTAAGGTGGCAAAGCTTTTTGAATCATTGCTTTTGAGAATCTAATTTAAGACATCGTAGTGGGAGGTCCCACTTTCATAAAGTAGAATTCAGTATTCCATGAAAATCAGGCTTCTTTTAGTTAAACTCATATGCCTCACAGGCTAAAAATAAGTGCAAGAAAATCAGAGTTATCTTCAGAGGAAAACTCTTGCATCACTGCTGACAGAAGAAAACCGGCCCCTGAAACATGTTATGCCACCAAGCCTCAACTGTGGTCATGAAATATTGAGCCTAAGCCCTATGCACGGTAACTCTGAGTTTGTACATCATGTACCTTCTTTGACCTCTGCATCCTTCCTTTTGAATCAAAATTTAATTTATTGGAAAGCTTCATAGGCATAAGTATTAAAACACAACAGCAGAGTGCAAGTTTCTTTACAAAGCATCCCTGAGAACTCAGCATGAAAATTCAAAGGAACATTAGGTACACTAGCAAGCAGTTAGGTAATTGAAAGGTTAGGAAGTGACTAAAAAAGCTGCAGCCATCTGATCATTTGCTTGAGAACAACTTTATCAACAACCTTCTCCCCCCATAATCAAATATAATTTAACATAATCAAATATTCTCAGAGTCTCCTAGCTACTGTGGTGCAAAGAAGTGGAAGGTGAAAAAGCAGTAAAGGAAAATGGAGCAGGAACTGAAGAGGAGCAGGACATGGAGAAGCTTGCTTGACAGATGCTCTAGCCCTTTGTCAGGACTTCCACTCAAGCACAGAGACTGAGGGGTCAGGACACCCTAGGCACCACACACAAGGACTGCAGCCAGCCAGAGCAGGGACAGAGGGATTCTTCCAACAGTCAGTCTCCTGTGATCCCCCAGCAAATGAGAGATTGTTATCAAAGGCAGCTCAGCTCCCTGGAACAGAGAAGCACTGAGACACCAGAGCCATAAGGATCCCATTCTAGCTGCCTTTATGGCAATAGCATATAGGCATATGCCACTGCCACACTGCATGAACACACTGCAACAGACCAAGGGTATTTCTCATCTTATACACTGACTTAAAGGATTAACTGCTCCTCCTATCACTGGTGAAACTTCTGCAACAGTGGCATGCAAAAAACTTCTTTAATGTTATAGAAATTATAGAACAGTATCTCCCGGTGTTCAGCCATCCACACATAGCTTCTGCATTTCTTACTCAAACTTCATCTCCTTCCAGCCTAAGCAAAGGAAGAAATATCAGAAATATCATACTCTTCCACAGTGCTCACAGTGATGTTCAGCATTTGTAAGATGCTGACAGAAGATTGTAACAATCTCAAAGGGCAAATAAAATTATGTTATGGTGGTGGCAGAAATTGCAGAAATTCACATCTAAAAGCATCAATTGCATTTCTGCACTCTGGGGTTCACTTGCAAGATCTGTATTTTTAGAAATATGCATCATGGACATCAGAGCAGCCCCAGCTAGTATCACAGAATTCCAGACAGTTATTTTCAATTCGTTCCAAGTGCCTTTTTAAGTGATGGGAAGAGGAAGGCGTGATACAAGTAGTTGTTCACACTTGCTGTACCATCTTTCCCATTATACCAAGTGCAGTGGGACCACCAGGAAGCTTTCTGCACTGAGGACAGCCTCCACTCCCGTTCTCTACACAAGCTCTGTGTGCTGAGAAGATGCTGCACTCTGCAGCTGGCAGTTTCTGGAAGAAATTGACTGCTGCTTTGTGTGGGATGGCAGATAGTGCAACTACCATGGAGATACCAAAACACTGACGTCACTACTTTAGCTACTGAAGTCAGATCCTTATGATTAAAAAAAAAAAAAAAAAAGGGTTGGTAACTGCAAAGAACTCTTTTTAGGTCTAGTTTTTGGCTCATTTCCATCTCAGTTCAATAATTGCTGGAAGGCCATAATTCCACCAGCTGTTAAGATGTTGGGGTTTTTCTTTTCTCTTTAACAAAACTTTCCAATGGTATAATTCCTCCCATGAGCATTCTGTCTGATATGCCATTAAATTCTGGGAAGCATCTTCACTAACAAAGCTCAGTGACTGCAGCTACAGCAGCGTGCATCAGAACAACACATTCCATGTTTTCTGTGCTTTATCTCTTTGCTCTTGCAAGTAGCAGTAATAAAAGTTGTTGCCATAACTCTCCTTGACAGCACCGTATTTAAGGCTGCACCCTTTCAAGAGAGTCTTGAAGAGATGATATATTAAACAAAGTACTTCAGGCATGGATGGAGCTGTCCTGTCCTTCTTTGTCAAGGGAATAGAACAATATTTGAAACAAGCCCCTCTGAGCACTGAAAAACCTTGTTTGTGTATTCCATGATGAGACACGAAGTATGAACAATGAAGTGCATAATCCAAGTTGTTCTATTACTGGTGTGATGAATGGGGTTGATATTACAACATGCAAGAACAGAGGCTGTTACAGCAGAGACATTTGTATTAATATCTTTAATGTATTTAATCTAAATAACTGCCTAAATGCCACACTGTTCTACTATATGGTGTATCTCCCATATGAGGTCCTGAATCTTGCATTTTCAAAATGTTCCAGTTTGTCTGCTATGGCCATTTCTATCTTTTAGGGGAAGAAAAGCAACTGCCTCATGGATGCTGTCAACACAGTTCACAGTATTGGCCTTGAACCTGTAAATAAAACTCTGCATGTGTTTTCTGCATCTCCTAGTTAAATAATAGGCTCAGTATTACCTACTGTCAGTGCAGTCCTTTTCAGAGTCTCTGAAAGAAGAGGAGAGCAGAACTTGCCAAGGATAAGCAAAACAAGCCTGCAAATACACTAGGATCTGGCTTTACACATCTCTACTTTCCAGCAATGCAACTACATTGGCTGAGGCCAGTACTTGAGAAAATGCTTTTTTACCACTGAGGCAATTCCACTCCTTTAGTAAAGCCAAGTTAAAAACAGAGCAGGGGAGAATGAGGAAGGAGGAGGGACAGTGTGAGAACAACTTTGCTAAACACAAATCATGTTGTGGTTTAACCCAAAACCACTCTAACACTGTATATGGTTTTTTACCACCAAGTTGTAGTAGAATTTAAAATTCACTTTTTCCTTATGGTTTCAAACCTCAATTTTAGTCTTGCTAAGAAAGCTATCAATTCCAGAACAGCAGGTAGGAGATACACCCAACCCAATATCTCTAAGCATCAGGTAGAAGGATAATGAGCTGGGTGACTCCTTCAGAATCTTGGAATAGCAACAGGTACCAGAATGTTATTTTCTTCATTTTCTACAAAGTCTTATCAATTCTGACACTAAGAAACAATATTTTTAAGAATAAAATCACAATTCCATCCCAGTTTAAATCCACTGGAACTAAGAGACAAATTGCTGATGGCTTGACCAGATTGTCAGCACATATATAAAACCCACACAGAGCTCATGAAACCTATTTGTTTCCATCTTCAAGAAAGTAGAAAGAAGTTTTATGATAAAGCCCTGATCTTGGCCTTATCAACCGAGCGATGCAGGATGGTCCGGGAACTCAGTCCCTCAGAGTGCCCGAATACCCAGTTAGCTCGTTGCTGCAGGCTACCCTTAGCAAGCTCAGTGATTGTCAGCCCTTTAGTGATTACCAGCTTTCTTAGGATTTCAGCTCTTTGCCTGCTTGCTAGGGCGCCTTTAGCTGAAGCAGAAGCAGACACAAGAGAGGAGAAGGAGAGGTCCTGGCAGTTCCACAGCGATGGTTTATTGGGGAGTCTGTGAAGGGTTCCAGCGACAGCTCTTCTTCTGTCAAATGGGCTAAACCAGCCCCTTTTTATAGGGTATGGGGGATCCAAACTTGTCCAATAGTAATGGTCAAGGAGAAGTGGCCTATGAGGTTACAGAGAGAAGCTATGGGGGCCAGGGGCAGAAGACAGGAGCTTATTTTGCTGTCTCATCATGACTCAGCAGTTCCTACTGTTAAGTCTCAATCCTCCATGGAGCTCTCCCAAGCTCTGTGGAGTCTGCTACAAAGCTTCATGCACTTTCCAAGACAAAACTGATTTACTTAATATAAATCACATATCGTAACTATTGATAGGTGGCCACAAGACTGGGCAAGGGTCTAATCATATGAATAAATGCTGCAGTTGTCTCCATATCTGACAACCAGATCAAACAGGATAAAAGGTATTGGTAATTAAGTTGTGAAACCATTTACATGGGAATTCAGTCTGGAAAGACTAAAAACCACTTTGCTTGGCACAGGGTTTTGTAAGGTCCCAAACCCATGCTGTTAGCAAGGCATAACTAAGAGAGATGGGAAAACAGAACCCTCTGAGACAACAAGATAATTTTTCAGGTTTTCTTCTTGTGAATTCTTTTTTGCAGTCAGGAAACATGAATTCATATTGATAAAATCCTTTGCATGACACAAAATTAAATCAGGACTATAATTTACCTCATTAAAATTATTTCTACAGAACCTCTTTAAATATATATAATACATACATTGAAATTTATTAACATTCATTTATCATTAATAGATATTCTTTTGTTTGAAATAGAACAATTCCTTCCCACATCCAAATGCCAGGACACTACTGGGGATGGGGAAGGAGCAACCTCCTTCAAAAGGGTAACATCCAGGACAGGGGATGAAAAACTGCCAACTTTTCTAATTCAAATGATACTCCACTGCTAACAGAAGAAGAGGTGTAAAGCAGCCACCTTCAGCTCACTCCTATTCCTGTCACTTCTGCACCTTGTCCTAATGACAGAGAGCTTTGATTTTCACGTGTTCTACACTGCAGTCACATTTGGGGTCTGTAAATACCAAGCCAGAATTGAAATTCAGCAGCTTTGGCTTAAGCAGGAGGTACCCAGAGCTGCAGGATACAGTGACATTCCCTGAGAGTGCAGGGGCTTCTCCAGTAGCAGCTAATGAACAGCTGAAAGAGCAGCAGCTGCCCAAGAGTTATTCTGGGGGTTGACTGAGATTGTTTACCATATGTGGAGACTGATAAAGACCATCCCACTGCCCTTTCAGTCACCTGCTTTCAAAGCTCTCATTATTACCATGTTTCCTACAAATCACTCATTACAGCCCTTACCACTTGCTATCACAGTGGTCTGAATACTAGTAACTCAAAAAGCTCTAATCAAGTAAGGTGCAGCCAAACTGATAATGTATATAAAGCACCAGGATTCCTTTGAGACGCAGTTGTACTTGGAAGATGACATATTGTAAGGTTTAGAAGACAGTCTGTGTAGTTACTCTCTTCTCAGTCCAGTCCTCTGCCCTGGTGACCCAAATATTAAGGCCTAAGAGGAGAATGAAAGGGCTGCCTACTTAACTGCCAACCCTAACTCCAGTAGTATAATAATTCCTATTGTAGAAGCTAAGAGGATGCAATCCATATTCCTACTACCATTCCTCTTAAAAAAAAAAAGGAAAAAGAAAGAAATCAAGTAAGCTATTTACATTTTTCTGATCACTACTGAATTATGTACACATGTCTGCAATGTCTGAAGTAACTGGGAAACCCAATATTATTTACATCTAATCAAAGTAAACAATCAATGTCTACTTAAAATCTCCTATTCCACTGCAACGATACTCAACATTTTGAAAAACATTCAAAAAAACCCTAAAAAATTCATATTTTCATATCATGCTTGCAAGAAAATTGATATACATGATCTAGTGAGAGAATAGCTCTTTGTTGACAGTTTCTGAGAGAAAGTAATTTCACAGCCATTTGATTTGCTCTTTATGCTTGTAGTCTATCAAGAGATAAGAATTTTAACCAGTTTAAGAGCACAAAAGAATAAGCATCAATATTAAGTAGGAGAACAAACCCTTGTATATATAGTTACACATATATAATTTTTGTACTAAACACCTCTCACATTTCAATGTGAGTATGAGCTCGCCTCTGGCATTAGAGTATAGATGATGCGCTTTTTTAAATATTCTTTCCAACTGAGTGTCATGATTAAAAAGTCTGGTTGCACAAACAGTTAGGTCTCTGGGCAGTCCAAGGGGTTTATAAGCTCAACACACATTTCAGTCCACAGGGACAACAGAAGATGGAATAGAACAAACGCAGCCAGTTTTAGCTAATTGATAAAAACGGAAAAGAATTCTAAGGGGAAAAAAAAAAAAACAACCTGTGGTGGTGAAAAGTTCAATAAACAGAAAAAGAATGCTTCCAGAACACAAAACAGAGCTAGAGTAACACTGTAACAAAAGTATTACAATGTTCTCATTCTGAGAAAACACATGCCACGAGCAAAATGCATGCTACTACCTTGTTAAAGCCAAACCTCACCTGTGTTTTTAATTAAGTTTCCTACGGGAACAAAGCTTGTGCAATTACTTTGTTGTCAGTAATAACTTCAGTACCTGTTGGGCATCTTGTATCAATTTGAAATCCTTCCTTCATTCTGGCATCACCATTCAAAAGAAAGAACCATCAAGAAAGGGCATGTCCCTGCAGCAGAGGTTTTACCTGCCTCTAAAATTGTCTGTTTAAAGGTTCTGTAGGCCACTAGTTTTTTAATTTTTGGACCATCTACCCCATGATTTTAACGAGATGATACTAGAGAAGGTTTTGTGCTGTACCTCTGTAGTTGGCACACACTTCTCAGGGTACAAAGATTCAATAGCACTGTGAAGCAGGTAGGGAAGAACACCAAAAACAAAACTGGATACGGCCAACACATACTTTGTACAAATCCTGGCTTACAGTGCACAAAACCTACCGTAACTTTTCTAATTTTAGACATCTGAAGTCTTACAAAAATTCATCTGCGACTTTGTAAACCAGTTCACTGAAAACTTGACATCCAAAACAAGGTGCACAGGATCAGCTAAGCATGATGTGAGAAGCTGGCAGCACTATGCTGACAGAGTAAAGGTTATCCCAGTAACCTTCATTGTATTTGGCCAGTTTCCCAAAGATAAAGACAGGGTTGGTTTGTTTAATCCTTGTGTGAAAATCTTCCATTTCCACCCTAGTATTTCTTTAGGCAACATATAAAATTGAGATCTCTAGAAATGCTCAGTAAAAGCCCAGCTATACTCTCACTAAATAGGATAAAAGTTTTGCTACTGACCTAGAGGAAAACAAAACAAGCTCTCAGTTTTATTCTGAAGGGTATCTGAATTCTAATCTTAATGTTCAATTGAAGTTTTCTATTAGAACATGAAATAGCATCATAGTTGAACAACCATTTTTAGCAATCCTAAGGAGAAAAGCACCTTTACCACTTAATTCTTCTTCTTCCAAGAATCATTCATACAGAGCTGTCTGTGAAATCAAAGCAAAGGGAAAGGATGAAAAAGCCTGTAAGAATCAAAACACATGTATATACATCCTTTATAGTTATATAGTTTAATTTAATCCCTTCATAAAAATGAAGCCTTCCAAATAAAAAGTAGCCTGAGTTAAAGTCTATGCCTATTCCTTTTTACATGTTTCAGCAAAGCCAACAGAAGAAAAATCCTAAGTCTAAATTGTAAAACATGGTACTATGCTAGAGGTGCCTACACTCAAGACTGATAATCTTGCCTGGTCCTTAAAAGCAAATGAATTTTTGAAAATTAATCTTCTGCAATAGTAGTTTTATACTCACCCAGGACTACAGAACATAGATTCCTGCCCTTTGCAACATATACATTGCTTAAAAAATGAAGTTTCAATTCCCCTGCTCACCCACAGGCCCTCTCCTGACTGCTGCTCATCACATCTTGAAAGCAGCGTCATCCACCAAACAGAAGGGAAACCTGAGGCAGAGATCATCTAGGATCATCAGCAAATCCACAGACAAGGTGAGATGAGAATTTAGGAGGAGAAGGGGAATTGTATCGTATACTGTACTAAGGCACACCTTCTCTCTTTACAGCCAAAAAACAACACCAGAAACAGCAGGTGTATGAAATCTATAGCTAAGTGAGGAAGACTAGTAGGAACTCCTCCCCTTGTTCAATTGTTTGACATCCAGGCTCTGCCAAGCCAAAAGGGTGAAAGGATTCACATCCTCCGTGTTCCATTTCCCATTTTCCTTATTCTGGCTGTGAAAAGCACTTGGGGCCAAAAAAATACTCAAACTGTCCCAATTAGTACAAGTTACTTCGTAATTTCAATAAATTCAAAGCACATAGAAAAAGGAAGATTCAGTTGCTGTTGTAACTGGTTTCTCCTAACATGCAAAGTTTGTGGTCTGCAAACATCAAGTAACCAAAATTTATCCTAAACATTTTCACTTTCACATAATCCAGAACTTCAAAAATAGGAACTTTGTTAACAGCATCCCATTATTTGGAAGCATAAAACAAAATTTTGTTTGTGTCTCAGCACCTCCAAAGCCATCCAACCCACCTATGGAAACATGGAATTATGCACAGACATACATACACACGCTTCTTACTCAGTATATACACAGTTTGCATTTGTATTAAAAAGAATGTACACAACCTGTTTAAATCTACAGTGTTCACATTTTTGTCAATAAATAGGCGGACATTTTAAAATATACACACTATACATGCAGCATTTTTAGAAGCAGGAAATAAATTTCTTGAAAAACATCAGGTATTTCATGTATCATAAGGACTTTTAAAAGAACATCAACAGCTTGTCCACTTGGATGGTAAAAAGGAGAGAGCAAGCCTCCTGAGCCAAATTATCTCAAAATGTGTCCTCTTTCATCCAGTTCTATCATTTAGTTAGCTTAGAGAAAGATGGGTGGGTTGACCAGAATGGTGAAAACTAAGAAGCAGATACTGTTTAACCAAATACAGAGTAGATCCAGTGGAATCTGTCAACTCAGTGTTACACAGCAACAATGTCAGTAAGCAAAAATCCAGATCCTGACTATATAATTCAGACTTAGGGAAAAAGAACAAGTCCTTTATGATTCTCCAGGATCTCCTCTGCTTTTACCAATCATCTAGAAATACCTACAAGGTTGCCAGTCCTTTATTCCTACTGTCTGAAATCAGATTCAAATAAGCTGCATACCTCAATGTCTCAACAAAAGAAATATTTTTGTTGCCTGCAAGTATCTAGCACATAGGATTGAGATAGAGAGACATAATCAGAACTTGTCTCTCCTGCACCGCACAACTTTCTGCATCACCTTTTTTTCCCCTCACAAGACTTTTCTGAGCTGTATTTTTTAAATCATTTGTGGAGGAAAACACATAGAGACTTTCACCTCTTCTATTAGGTATGATTGAGATCTGAAATGACTGCATATTTGTTTCCTCTGAAGGTCTTCAACTTCTTTTCTTGTAAAAAGGAATGCTTGTCTCTCTAGGTATTTCCTATTCATAACTTCTGGATAATTTCATCTAAATTTGACAGTGTCGACATCTTCAATAGATGAAATTCTTGCTAGTTTTCTGAAAATTGGCAACTAACAGAGCACAAAAAGAAAAAAGTGAGCACTGCCAGTGAAGGAAGGTAATTACACCTCAATCTTTATCCAACACTTTAGCATGTAAATGGGTTTGCACTAACCACCCTGTCTGTTGTTAATTCTCCAAGTAAGTAGGAGATATGAGTGGGATCTCTGAATGTTTTGTAGAGAGGTAAATTAGGATAACAGGATACATTTCAATAGAAAATCAGTCCTCATTAGTTCAGCTGTTTATGAAGCATCCTGTTTTACATTTAAATTCCATACTCAGTATACTATTGAGCACTGTGGTTAGCAGAACAAATAGTGTTTTGACATTGGAAGAAATTGAAAACTGAACCATCAAAAAAAGAGGGAGAAATTTAGTCAGAGTTATGACAACTCTTTACTGATATAAAACCCAGAAGATCTGTAAAGAGGTATCAGACAGAAGTCTGAAAAGCAACTAGTTGAGGGTGTCATGAAAGCAGAGATCTGATCTTCCCTGCCATCCTGAATGAATGCCAAATTAGAATGTCAGGGAGAAGGGATTCAAGAACTCTCTCACTTCTGTTTATAGTTCAGAGTTTAAAAGAGGTTCCTTCAATAAATAATGCAAGTATCCAGATAACGTCCTCAACATCTTTGTGCATTTCAAGCCAAGAAACATTCTAACTTTGCAACTGTAATTTTTCCTGCCACCAGGTCAAATGAGAAAGAGTAGAAACACCCTGTTCTCCAAGAGCAGCAATGCTGTCCATTTTAAGATAACATGCAAACTTACCAGGGGCTCTAACACAGCAGTCTTTTTAACACACTTAAATATTATCTTCAATCTTATCAAATATTTATATAAAATATTTAAATATTATATTTATTAATACAGATATAATAATATATAAGATATACTGTATAAAAATAAATATAAAAATATAATAATATATAAAATTATATATTCTCATAATCCAGAAAATTATTTTTTGGCAATGTGTTTTAGACCCCAAGGATGGCACTGTACCTCCTTTCAGCAGACACAGCTCTTCCCAGAGCTGTGCTGTTCTCTCCACAAGGCAGTCACAGAAGGCAGAACACCACTCCTCTGCCACTACCTCAATAACCAGACAAGCCAAAGCAATACCTCCCCTCTGCTCATTTTCCACATTACAATCACCTTTTCTGAACACAGTATGTAGTGTTCTGGATGCACAGCATTGCAGGGAAGCTACAGAAGTACAATAGTTTCAGTATTTCCCAACTTTGCAAAACCACCTTTCCTGCCTGATTCTTTTTAAGATCATATTTGCTCTCCTTTAGGATTGCATCACAAAACATACACAGTTCATAACCACCTTGCAGCTAACAACCCCATTCCATTCTTTCCCTTCATTGGTCATTTTCAAACAACAGCATTTCCAACACATAAATGGGGGCTTTACATTTGCATGCTATCCATATAATTCATCTCTTTTCACTTCTGTCTACTATTCCAGTGTTCCACATCATCAGTCATTTCTCTCTCCACCTTTCACTCTTTATTTTAAACTTGAATTTTTTCATCTTCAGTAGCATTTACCCACGTAACATCATATTCTGAAATCCAAATAAAGACTCCTGCTCCTTTTTATAAATTAGTTGCCATTTTAGATAGCAGATTAGTGTGGTATTAGCACCTCCCATGCTAAACTCCTGATGCATTTTTTATCATTTGCTGTTCACCTCCATATCTGTAAGCAATCCCTTCCTCAAAGTATGTTCTAAACTAATGCACTGAGATCAAAATAAGAAGTGGAATGCAGTCAAGGGAATATCTGTGCTCTGGTTTAAAAGAGAGACACCACAGCTACCCTTTTCTAGCCACATAAAACAACCTCTTATCTGGCAATTCTAAAAAAATCATAACCAGCAGACTTACAATTTCATGGGCTGGTTACTTCAATATTCTGAGGTAGGGATTTTCAGGTCTGTGCAGTTCCAACACATTAAATGCTTTGCAGTTTGCTTTCACCTCAGAAATGGTAATTTTCATGTCTATACATACACCCCTTCCCAAGAGCTAGCCTGCCTTCCCTACACACCCTGCATTATCATGTCTACTGTAAACAACAGCAGAGCATTCATTAAGGTTTCAGGCCAGATGTAGATTACACTTTAATCACCACCTAATCATTTCTGTATGTTGTTTTCATGTTTCCTTTCTCATGCTCTCATTACATAAAGAGTTACAGAGTAGACAGCTCTGTATTTTCACTTTCTTTAAAAAGAGATCTACTCTTCTGCATTGGTGACAAACTTCAGCACTGAGCGTGTGTTGAAGGCTATTCTATAAATAGGAACAATCTCATTCACCATGGGAATCACTGAATTAATCCCAAAAAAGAGAAGAAGGTTTAAGAACTCCTGGAAGTGGAGTTCTTAAACCTGAAAACTGGGCGATGGGAGACTGAGCAAAAGTATGTGTAAAGTAGTAAAAGAGATGTCCAGGCAGCAGCTGTGGAGCTTTTAAATATACTGTATCTTTTCATAAATAAAACTGGATCTTCTGTCTTTGAGTAGATTTTGGTCATTCTTTCACAGCAGTGAACATATGAGGTAAATACTAATGTGAACTTGATTCAGAATGATTTAGAAAGTAGCTGTGCTGCTGCAAGGTACAACTAAATGGGTTAATCCTCACCTGTGATGTGTGCACAGGTTACCAGGAGGCAGGCAGTTAACTTTTACTAAGTGCTAAGAAACAACACGTATCCACATTTGTACCCTAGACTGAAACACAGCAGGGTGAGGCACTCCAGCCCTCAGCTGACAGAGAAGCTGCCGCCCAGACGCTGCTCTGGAGTCAGGGAGAGCATGTACACAACCAGCACAGGTAGCTGGGATACAGAATCCTATTATTCATATTAATCTGCTTAAGTATCAGAATCCTCCAAATCTACTCAAAGGTTATCAGTAGCTCACCACTACACACATGCAAGTCTGGAAATGTGGTTTTTGTGCTGTAGAGCCCTAACTTAGGCCCAGTACTGTACACACAGACTCAGGAACACTGAACAGAGGGGAATCATCATCTACCTCACCCTGCTGGCTACACTCTTGCTAATACAACCCAGCATGTAACTGTCCTTCTTTGCTTTGAGGACGTCTGACTGATGTCCAACTTGTCATCAAGCAGGGTTCCCAAGTCATCTTGTGCACAGCTACTTTCCACCCAGTCTGCCCCCATCCTGTAGTTACTTCTGAGTTAATTCCATGTCAGGCGCAGGACTTCATGCTTGCCTTCCATTCCCTTCTTTGATTTGGGTTCTTTCTTATTCCTCCTCTGTATCCAAGTTGAGAGACACAGGTAAATGTGATAGGGATCCAGAATTTCTCCAGGAGAGGGATCAAGGTGTGACTCTCCTTTCTCAGCTGTGTAATCAAGGAATTCTTAGTCACAACAGGACTATTCTATACAAAAAAAAAGAAAAAAAAAAGCATATAGCATAACAAAACATCTTTCAAACTCTCCAGCTATCAGCATACTACCCTGTAAACCACTTTCACCAATCAGACATTTTTCTTTTCAGAAACTCTTAGACTTTACTGCAAAATCTTGAAGTCCTGTTTCAAAAGAAAAAAAGAAAACCCTGTGTTCCTCTCCTACCAGTCTTCTTGGAAATTAAGTCACCCTTATTTCTTTTTTCTTTATCTACTAGATGATAGCTAGTAATCTAACTTCTTGTCAAGAAGTGGAAATATATTTTTCCTTTATCTCAGACAGCAATTCTAGATTGCCACAAGTGCTGAAATTTCCTCCTGCTTTTTGTTTCAAAACTAAATAGCTACATTACCTTGATTTGATACTAATGGGGGTGGGAGATGTCCTATTTCTGAACATGTGCTATTTACAGAACAGTCTCATGTCAGTGCTAAAACACAGAACGAGTGAGTCATCTGTATCCTGTACATGAAAAACTAAAATGATTGCTTCAATACTTACAAACCCCTTGACCACCTCTCCTATTCTAGCAACACACCAAGAGCAGCACAGCACAGTTATGCATTGAATAAGGAAAGAATTCTCATCCTACCAGGCATGCCATATGTAGAGCATTAACTTAAACTGGGGCAAAGAGGATTTACATAATAGCTTTATACACTAATCATGTCATCTTCGGACCTCTACAGTTGGCAAATAAAAAAATGGTGCCCTATTTATCAGGATAATTACTCAAGGGATCTACAACACAAGAGAAAACCTACATAAAATCAGTACAACACAACTTTCTTCCCCATTCCCTAAATACTTTAAGTCTAAAAAGTACAATTAAGCAAAATTCTTTTTGTCCTTCTCAGTCATCCAAATACCCTGTAGCAACACCACAGGAACATGTGGACTAATTTGAAGCAGTTCAAAGAAGGTAACTCAGAAGAATGGATATGTTATCAACAGACCTAAATTTGCTTGTTTCAGATTACTTTTCTGGGGAGGAAAGGTACTGTCGGTGAGGAATACAGCAGTGCTAATATAACACAGTATTAGTAAGCCAGGTCAAAAGCAGTACAAAATCCCCAGTAAATACTCATCACAATTACTCCAAACACAATCCTGTAATCGTCAATACTTAAAATTTTATTTATTTATCCTTACATTGATTTGTAAGTTTCACAAAATGAGCAAACTGCAGCATTGACAGAAGAAAAGCCTGCAGTATGCTAATCTCACCCAGCTTTGCCAAGCCACCTCTCTCTTGATCTGCAATAACTCTTCATTTTAGTTACTGATCTCCCTTGAAAAGGGGTTCTAGATTATGGCAGACAGATTAGAGTTGAGAAAAGTTGTCCAGCAGAATAAGAACAACTAACTCTTTCACTTGAAGGTGAATACTGTGGTATTGATCCCTTCTGTAAGACAGTTACAGCATGAAAGGCAAAAGCTAAATTTTAAGAGGATCCTATTACTATGGTCAACTAACATAACCACTGAAAGAGATGACCTCTGCCCAAACAAACTTAAAATATACAACAAAAAGAGGGAACATTAACGAGGTACTCAGTACAGAACAGGCAGTGAAACTGATAGATTTTAGTTTAATATATTATATATTAAACTAATTATAATTAAACTAATTAAAATATATTTTAGTTTAATATATTATAACATTATTCTTTTCTTTCATGCACACAACGATGGGGTTGCAGAGGATGTGTGTTTTAAGGAGGAATTCAGTCAAGAAAACCAGGCTTTACAAATACATATAAGGTAAGAACAGCTTTCTGATGCAGAGAGAAATTCTAAACCTAAGAGTCAACATGAGAAAAGATAAATAAGCAAGAAGAACTGACAATGAGGCAGCAATGCAGGCAGAGAGGGAAGAAGGGGGACTAATGGTACAGGCAAAGACTTCCAGCATCCTGGCTGTCAAACGTCCTGATGGCTGTTGGGTAGCTCTGGGCATGGCCAAAAATTAGTTCAACAGTAAAGGTACTTCAACACACAACAGTTGTTCTTTGTACCTCAGTAGAACTAATTAAGGACAGTGTTAAGCACAGAATAAATGATATTTGAATGAGGTGGAAACCAATCAGAAAACATGGCAAGTAATTCTTCAGCTGAGTTAACACAACCCCTACAGGTGTTCAGCCAAAAGCAAAGCAAAAATCTGTCAAAGTCTTGCACAAACTGTCTCCATATAAAGCCAGAAGTCATTCTTTGTTCAGGTAGATTCTCTTACCCTTATCTGTAGCACTGTTTCTTTCAGATTAGAGTATATGTCTTCAGAGAATCATAACCCAAATCTGCACGACTCCATTTGTGCAATTTAACTTCCAGATCACAACTACGAGACTCCTACATCCTAGCTGTAAGCTACTCTAGAGGAAACTCTGACTGGAACACACAAGACATGGATAGTGAGGCACGCCACTGTTTAATTTCCATCACTTTTTATTCAGTCTTGCTGTGGTAGCAGGTCTTGCTCCAAGGAGCTGCCTTTATATAAATAGAATCATTTGACTTCCCAGCCCAGAAGAGTCACTGTCCATCTTCTCCAAGGAAAAGGTGGGAGGATGAATGGAAGGAATCATGCTACAGGCCAGACTGGCCCATGAACTTTAATCTGGATCAAGCTGCTGTAAATCATATAGAACAGACTCACAGACAAGATGGAAATTTTGGCACTGAACATGTTTAACATATTTCTCCTGTCCACTGATGGTGGAAAACAAACCTCTAGACAACTACACATCTATTCTAAAGAGCACTTCAACCACATGAAACGAGTTGCATATACAGGATATTCACCTTAAGGGGATTTCTTTCTCCTCCTTTGGGATTTTCTTTCCCATTTTCACAGATCTCATGTCCAACACTTGCTAGAAAGCTAACTTTTCTTCTAAAATTCTTAGTGTAGAACAGAGCAGGAACATGTTGAGTTAGTCTGTGCAAAAAACATGCTCTTAAAGAAGGTTAAAATGGGGTCTTAAACCAAATACCTTAACAATTTTGAGCTGGAGGAGGCTACTGACTCAGTTTGGGTAGCTTGTACTTCTGCTTCATGGAAGAAATAAAAAAAAATTTCAACCTCTAATTGATACTTCTGAAGAAGTCTGTATTTATTGTTTTATTTAATAATTCATTCAATTTTTCATGCAAGCTATGCAGGTAATGAAGTTTTACTCACTAGAATGCATAGAATTGAAGTCTCTCAAACTACAGAAACTAAAACCTACAAATAAGTAAACCCATTTTTTACCTTTTCTCATTATACCCTTTCTTTGCAAGAAGGGTTATGAGTTATATACACAGACTTCAACCAGAACCAACTTCATGCCAATGTCTATCCTCTCTTTGTTACCCACACAGAAAATATGAGAATATATTGTTCTTTCCACAAAGTTATCTAGTGCCTAGAGCAGTCACCTAAGACAGTCACATAAACATTTTAAGAACCCAACAAGAAGCAATGACGAACAAAACATGTTTTCCTGAAAATGTATGAGTAATTACCTCGTTATCTTAAGCTTTACTGATAATGCTATAATGGATGCAATAGTACTTAGAAACGAAATTATTAGAGACTTTATATAGCAGTACAGCATAAACCTAAATATCACAATGTATTGCCACATAAATCAACAGTAACAAGAAATCTCCATGCCCAGCTTTTTGCTTAAAAATCCATCTCCATTATAAAAGAATTTGGATAATGTGCTAAACATGGAGAATGTGCTATATTGACTATCCTCATTAAAAACACAAATAGCAGATATACAAAACACCAACAGCAGTAATTGACTTGATGGTTTCAAACAAATTGAGTGCACACTAGAAAATCCCCGTGAAAGGAATACAGGACTCCTAGATCCAGAATCTGGCAGGGAAAGCCAAGACACAAGAGAAAGTCAAATTGCTAAACGCAATATGACAGAACTGGTGATAAATAAGTAAGCTCTGTTTTGCAAATTATCAAATGCAATGTAAAGTACTGCGGGCATGTCCCGCAGTGGTTTACATCACACTTCACTGACTATGTTGATTACCATTTTATGAGCAGAGACAAGTCCTTCGCTTGTCCATAGATCTTTTTCCAGAATCATTCTGCTTCTCACTCCAAGACAGAGCTGAGATCCTAGCTGCTGTTGTGCATTATAGTCTCGTAATAGCTATGTACTATTTAGTTTTGTGGGTATCAAAACAGCAGGACTTTCTAGAGATTGCTACTTCTCCCGAGGTCAAAATAAAAACCATACCTGCATTAGGAGAAATGGCAAATTTCCCTAGGAATCCTGGACAGACTGAACTTGCCAAGCTGTGTTATAATCAAGCAGCAAGTTAAGTAATGAAGACCTTACATAGCTCAGTTAATTATCTTCTCACCTTGCTATCCCGAATCATGCCATTTCCCAGATCAAACTCCTATCCTGAAATACAACTTTCTGAATGGAAAATTGTCACAGCATACGTCACAGCTGCGACAGCCACAATACACAGAGTATTACCATACAATTTCAGAAAGCTTTAAGCATTTGCCCAGACAGAGTAACACCACACCACATCAGAAGGCTTCAGGTTCCTGCCCATCCAGAATAACACCAGCTCACTCCACAAGGCTGCAAGCACCTGCTCCTGTTGTTCTTTAGCCCAACCCTTCATACCCCTCATGTCCATGCACTGCACCTGTGTGCCCTCTGTTCCCTTGGGTGATGGGTCAGTGCCCCTGGGCACTCCATGGTTCATTGCTGTCAATGCTGCTCACCTGCTGCTCACAGCTGCAGCCCATTGGGGATGAGACTTGGCCACAGCCCCACTCCCAATCACCACAAGCTGTGAACCTCCAGAAAATCATCCAGGCACAAGAGAAAATTTAGATTTTTCCCATTTGTCCAGTTTTTCCAGAAAGCCTTCAATGAACAAACATTCATTTTGCTGTTCATCTCTTTTGCTCTCAACATAGCGTTTTTCTTGTGTTTGTAAACAATGAACAAGTATAAGTATTCACTTCCTTTTTTTCTGACCCATCAAAAAAAAAAAAAAAAAAAAAACTGCCATGGGAGCCTGCCACCTGACTAATCAAGGGCCCTTCTATCACACACAATATTCTCATGCACTGAAAAAAGTAATATGTATTCCTCAAGAGGAGATGGGAATGGTGCTGTTTAACTTTTTCAAAGGCAAGGATACTGGAAATGTGCATGAAGCTGCCCTGCTACCATATGCTTCTGGGCATAATTAGTCAACCAGAAACTTTCCCTTGAGAATGACAAGGCAAGAAGAGAATGCAATCACTGCATAAAATAGGAATGAACAGGTCATGCTGGTGAAGTGAGGAAATAACAACGCGCCAGCCTTCCAGGCAGTTTTGCTCTGCAAGGTAACAGGTAACACGTCAGAAAGAGATGTGCAAGACCAACACTTAATGATGCACCTGTTTTCTATCACAACTATAAAATCCTAACTACAAAAGTTCCTTTGGGCTCAAACACAAGAAATGGTTTAGGTAATTAAATAAACCCCCTAGGTGGTTGTATTTCCACAACATTTCTGAAGTTTTTGAAACACTTTCTGAAGTTTTCCACAACATTTTTGAAGTTTTTTCTGTTTCTTCGAGGGTTACAAATCATACAAGGTTAAAATATGAAAAACAAAACACATTTCTGACAAACAGTAATTAGAGCTTGGACACTCCATGAGCTGTACTACTTGTCACACCTCTGGCTGCTCCAAATTTTTCATCTATTTCAACCATAGCAAGGCCCCTTGCACTTCCCTCTGTGATTGCTGGTAGTTCTCCCAGCTTTGTATAGAGGATGGCTGACAACTGGTCTATCATGTAGCCTGGCCTCTTTTACTAGAAACACTCCCTGCTGCCTGCAAGGGCACTTTGTCCTCCAGCATGGGAGGTAACTCTTGTAGCTGGGATTGCAGCACAGTGCATCTCAAAAAAAGTGCCATGACAGAGACAAGTGGTCCTGGTTTGATTGACAAAGTTGAATCCAAAGCTGCCAATAAACTGCTGCCTCAGCCACCTGCTGTGGAAGCTGGCATTTAATCATGTGAGTATCAAGACAAATAGGTCAAAACTCCTTTCCACACTCCTTTCCTTTCCAAAACTCCTTTCCTTACCCAGCATCTACCAGGATACTACGACAAACTTGAAAAATAAAAGAACCCAATTTTCAGCTATTCATGGATCAGGTTTAAAGCTCAAATACAAGTGGTTATTTCTCCTACCACTTTTATTGTCTTGTTTTTGACACAGTTACTTTTCTCCCTAGTATCTGTAATAAAAATTGAAATTAACACTGCTAAATTTTATGTAGCTCCTTATTCACGTTTTACCAAAATCCTTCTATCAAATACAGGACAATAAATGTCTACATCTTCCCATGAGTGGTACTGCTCTAGAATCCCCATTTGTTAAATGTGCCAGCAGAAAGAACATACTGTGTGAATGCTACAGCAAGCTTTCTTTTCTGTGAGTCAATAAAAATATTTTTCAACAACTGATATCTAGTAAAGAAAAATATACATACATTATTTCTATACATACACACACGTGAATATGCACCTGAACATTTGATATGGAATTCAAAGAGTATCTGGATTCATAATAATTCATCAGTAATAGCCACTGACAGTATTTAGCAGCCTTTTAAAACTTTTTAAGAACTGATAAATATTTCTTGCTCTTCTTATACTTTCAAAACAGGTTCCATGACACTGCAGACCTTGTTTCTTTCTATTAAAATGACGCTGTTTTAATTCAGCCATTTTTAATGTAGAAATGGCTACTTTATTTATATTAATGCAATTTAATTTCTGTGTAACATTTTATTATGACCACCACCTATGACTCAGCAACCCTTTACTGTTCAAAACAAGGTGATTCCTAAAACAAAGGATCCCATTCCAGCATCATGTTCTATTTACCTCATTAAAACAAACCACATACTCACAAGTTGTGTTAATGCAGAAATTTTCTTAAAACAATTTGAATATGCCAGTCTTCAATTCGCCCTGTTCTTTACTGCTGCACTGCACAAAGAGTGACTGATGAAGAATTCACCTATCCTAGCACAATCTAACAGTTGGACCTCTAAACTAGCTGTATGTAGGAAAAATGAATGACAGCTGCACCAAGCGCCAAAGGAATAAAGAACAAGAGAGGTCTGCAGCTCAGACATTTTTCTCAAAAATAATTTATAGGTGGCAGCAAGAGCCATGGTGATTTGTTAACTTAAAAATGCCTTCTCTTTGCCCTTTTCTGTCCTTCTCCTTTCCTGTTTTCTTTTGCTGCCTAGTCTACTTTTTCATTATCTTCTTTCCTTCTCCCATTAAATCTTTGGTTTTTTATGGTCTCCCTGAGTCCTTCTGTGACTACATCAACAAGCCCCCCAGAAGTACTTAATACCAACAGTGTTTTCTCACTCCTGAGAAGTATCAACACTTCATTTATTCCACCTCAGAAACCTCAAAAATCCAGGAGAGTCTTTATTCCCTTTCCCCCTCCCACTTTCAACCTCTCTTTGACTCAAAACATGAGCCTGAATCAGAAACCTCCTTACTGGTATCATAAGAAGAGCCACAATAGAAACAAAGAAGCACCTACAGTTCAAAGATCACACTGTTACTTGCCATAACCAATGCTGCACTTCGAGAAGCATTTCTATTATACCAAGTCTTCTGGGTGATGGAGACTTTTAACCCTGACCCCCAGTCTCCAGCAATCACACAGACTCTGAACAAAACCACTGAATGAAGAGCTATACTTTTATTAAGAAGTAACTTTCAGTTTTAACTACTGCAGGGAAAAATAAAACCATAAAAGATGAAGTACATAAATAATAAAGGCCCAGTACTTATTTCCATGGGTTTGAATCTCATAGCTGCTTTTTGGAGGGAAAGCAGGTTTATGATATGCAATTCTGGAACTGACAGTAACACTGTAAAAGGAAACATTTGACTCTTCTGCTCATCATGATTACTGTAGACTTGCAGCAAGCATTATGTTTGCATTCTTAGGTGATGGGGAAAATTATTCTGCAGCAAACCAGATTCTTGTTCAACTCAAGGCAGAGAGAGACAGGTACATGGAATACCCTTCCTCTAATGTGGAATCACCCATGCAGTTTGTAGTAGGATGAGAGCTTTTGTTTCAATTGATGAAATTAGAAATCTGAAAAGAATTCCTAGTTACATATGAACCAGGAAGAACTCAGCCTGAGTATGGAGATCCAACCTGCAATTTTTTTGTGTTTTACACTGGCTAACCTCCAAGCTCAAGAAAATGAAATCACAGAACATCTTGAGCTGGAAGGGATCCATCAGGATCATCAAGTCCAACTTTTGGCTCTGCCCAGGGCAGCCCCAAGAGTCTCACCATGTGCCTGAGAGCCTCATTCAAATGCTTCTAGAACTCTGTCAGGCTTGCTGCTGTGACCACTTCCCTGGGGAGCCCATTCCACAACCGAAACATTAGAAGAACCTTTTCCTAATGTCTTTTCCAAAATCTCTCCTGACCTGGCTTGTTGCTGTACCCTGGGGTCCTGTCACTGGTGAGCAGAGAAGAGATCAGCATCAGGACTTGTCTGCAGTTTGCAACATCTCCCATTCACATTTCCTCCTCTAGATTTACACATTCTTCAATAAGATTATTCTTTAACAGCTCTCCTGGACTTTCGACAAACAAGCCAAACATTGGACCTCACGTACTCCTTAAACGACAATAGGTCTCCTACGAGTTCAGAGTAAACTAAATTGTCAGTATCTTAAAGAAACACCCAAAAGCCCTTGAAACCAAGAAAGCTACAGCTTTGATCCTGGCAACATGCTTTCAGATGCTTAACTTCAACACCAAGAATTGTCCACTCTACAGCATTGCTTGATTTACTGAAGTGAAGGCATGGTTCATGTATTGACAGAATTAGGGCCTTAGTGAAGAGGGACTGCATTCTGAATATTTTGTTATCTCAGTGTTGCAGCTCTTGCAATCGCTACAAGCTGCCTGATATTTGTTTTTCTGCTTCCAAATCACAAGAGCTTTAAGAGCTTGAAGAATTGAACCATAACAGCTCAAAAACCCACATGTAAATAAGAGGAATCTATTTAAAAATGCGACTTTTTTTTAGCAACCTTCTGATTTTAAAAATTACATGAGTGTGCTGCAAGGACTGATCTCATTTCTCAGTTTGCACATGGATTCTGATAGCAGCTGGGGAACTTCCATGAAGTGCAGCACTGAATTATTTCCCCAACTCCCAATAACCCTTTAAATAAATGCAACACAACAAAACCTTGAGCGGAATCTCCTAGAAGGATGGGAAGTTGAGGGTTTTTTTGAGTTGCAGAAGGGAAAAAAGATACCCTCCTTGAACAGAAGGAAGGCCACTGTGGATTATAGTAGTATTTCTTCAAACTTTTATTTTTTCTTTTTTTTTCTTTTTTCATTGAAAAATGTAAAGACAGATATTACACTATTTTTCACATCTGTTATCAATAGATACAGACAAAATATTGATTTTTCTTTTTCTTCTTCACTTCAGTACTGTCCTACTTTTTTTACACTCCCACAGCTCTCTGAGCATGTGGAAACAACTGCTCTTGACACCATATGAAATCCAAACAGCTCTTTCAGACTTTAAGAGGTGGAATCCTCCACAGAAGAAATAAAAATACTGAGATCTCATTGTAAACTACCATACTTGTCAAATCAAGTATTCAGTAACAAAATATCACATACAGTTAATCTAGACTGTTTCTGTTCGGCATTCTTAGACCAGTCAAGTCTAGAAAAAGTCAGCGAGAGTGTGAACTCATTCAAGGCAAATTCTCCCAAGGCCTCCTACTAGTCTTAAAACTAGAATTCAGATCATACTTAATCAAAGGTATTCAAAAATTAGCACTGTGTGGAGTTTCAGCTGTTTACTAAGGTTGCAGTTGCTGATGCTCCAATAAAAACTTAAATATTGACAGGGGTACTACTCAGAACAGATTTTTGAAGACAACTGATAAGATATTAAGAACGAATGATGATTTTGGTGCCTAGTTTTTGCCCAGCCTACATTCGCAAACCACAGAAGAATGGCACCATTCCAGATTCTTGAACTCCAAAGAAAGAAATACAAACGCACATCATTTTTTAGGTGAGAAAACAAGAATGGGCAAAGAACCCTGATTTCTTCTGTAGGTGCTTTTTTCCATATCAGTTCCAGCTTTAAGACAAGGTCCCCTGAAACCCAAATAGATAGGACCACACACCATAAGCCTTCCCATCACTGCAGACACCGTCAGCGCTCCAGAAACAGATTTCAACTCTGGACAACTTTTCCCTTCCTCCCAGCAATCTCCTCTGCACTACTACTGAACCCCCTGTATATGAAATAGATTTAGAATCTACTTTTTGAATTCCCCTGTGGCAGGAAGAAAATAAAAACCCATTCTACGAATCTTTAACTGAGTATTGCTATGGCAACAATCATAATTCAGAACTTTTAAAGCAATTTCTAATGGGAAGTATTTATACAGACAAGTTAGTACATGGCTTTAAAACAGACAGAGATGTGTAATCAATCAGGGGGAATTACTGACAAAAAAGATGAAAATAATTTCAAATATAACACTATAAGTTTTAAACCATGACTGTTTGACCTGGTATTTATACAGGACAACAATGAGTATAGAAATGCTTCCTTGACCAGGTAAGTGAAAAAGCACAGATTTGGGCACTGAAGTATAGAAATTCTTATGATGATCAAGCAATGAATTCAAATAAAAGAGTTGAAAAATAGCACTTCCTCCTCTGCTTTGATCTCCCATAGAGTTTACAATTACACTTCAGTGCAGTTTTCAGTGGCACAGAAACTCCTCATTAACTTTCTTAACTGACAGATTAAGATCAAAAGCAATTATGATTTTCTAGAAAAATACAATGGGCTGTGACTTTAGAGGTAAGAGTTCTACCTATAACTCCAGATCAAGACCTACACAATTTGGTCATATTACAGTTGTTTGCATTTCCCATTCACACCATGAGGTAACACTAGCTTTCCCCTAACCCTATGTCCAACTTTTCTTTTTGTTAGGTCATTAACTTTTCCAAGAAGGACTGTTCTCATGACGTGGTTACAGAGGCACAGGGCACAGATTTTTGGTTGGGATTTCTGACTGTTATGACCTGCATGTTTCAAAATGTGTATGACAGCTAAAAGACTGGTAGTAAAATTAAGCATTTACTGTGGCCCTAATGATCCAACACAATCTGTAAGTGCAATAATATAAATAACACTTAGAGTAGCACCAAAAGAAAAAGGTGACAACATATAATCACAACTGCTTTTGATTGCTAAGCTTCATCTGCGTCAGACAGAGAACAGTGACCACCTGTCCACAACCCGCTTATAATTGGGGAAGCTGAGAAATAATCTGTAGTATTACTATTTTGAGGGGCTTTTTTGTTCACTCCCTCTTTCCCTTTCTATTTTCAGGAGAGCCAAGTCTAAAAATAAAGTGAGAGGCACATAGCACAGCACTGCTTAAATGGGATTTTGTTTTGAGACATTTTGCCTCAACAAAAAGAGTCAGAGAAACTCTAATAAAGAGTTTCCACAAGCTACCTTGAGATCACCATGGTTTTATAGTATATATTGTATATATTACTATATATATATATATATAACTGTGTCTGATTCAATAACATACTTATTTTTAGAAGACCTAAAAGTTGATGTATTCTATTATGCTTCCAACAGCAATAGTAACCTTTCAAAGGATGTATCAAATTCTGACTAAAGCCAGATATCAACATCTACATGTGAGAAAACGAGCTCCACAGCAAGGCAATTCCAATACCACTATATCAGCAGGATGAAGAGAATGCAGTCCTTAGAGGAATGCAAGGCACTGAGACTCTAAGTTCAATTAGCAGTATATGGAGGATAGGATTTCTATCAATTCATCAGCTGCCTTGCTGTAGCACCCTCTACTAACCTTACCTAAAATTCACACCATGAAATAGCTCAAAGAACAGCATCTGCCTCAGGAAAACTCTGTACTATAAGCATTTATTTTCTTAACTACCAAAATTATTACATTTCCACCACTAATCTAACCAAGATGACAATATTCTGCTCCAAATCTGCAGTACTGGGAACTTTCTCAGGTGCATTTGATAGCACTGCTTGTTATGGCAGTCACTGATGAAGTTTTCCCTTTCACAATTAATACAGCAAGCACTGGTTAAAATACTGCCTTCTAAATGGCACAAATAATAGCTGTAAAGAAGTGGCAACAGGAAAAATTTTCCAGTCTTGAGAAATCTGCTTCTAAGATAAAATAATTCTCATATGTTGTAACAGATGCTGAGAAATGATTTTTTTAAAAAGCCCGTTTACATAGGACACACGCAAATACATTTATTTTTTTACTTCCTCTGCAGCTGCAGCTAAGAAACGATTCCCAGATCTTTGCTGAGATAGTTGGTGATTATCACGTGCAAATAAAAGAAACAAACATCAACACATTGTATGCCACATTAAGTTCCATTCCTGATAAAACCATTAGGGGACAGCAACACAGTCAAATGAGTGGTGAAAAGACACAATGAGCTGAAATGAGTGAGGAAATTTTACACTATTGAAAAGACATTACAAATGAAGCCCAGTAAGGACAGTGTCAATTACATGCTTCTGCCACTGTTCATGGTTCTCTTGTCAATTCTATACAATCAACATTCATCACTGCAAAGTTCTGGCTTTCAGCATCTCATCACTGTTATTTTAGAAAACTTAGTATGAATGGATGCACATTTAACAATTTTATGCAATTCTGATTCTAAATTTTTGTTCTGACCTCATTGTATGAAGAGAATTAATATTCATACATTTTATATTTAAAAATAAATCCAATTGTCAGTTTAAGAAACAACTGCAAAGATGACTTGATGAAGTATAGAATGAAGCATGAAGTTTAGAACTACCACAGAAGAAAAAGCCCATACTGGGAATAGAAGAAGCCTAACAGTAAAAAACACAATGCAGTATTTGCAAAAATAGCCTGGGCTGTTCTTACAACCTGCTTCCATACGGGAGGTCTTCGGTCCCAGAGCAATCAGGTATTGAGTGGGCTGCAAATCATACTTCTGTAAATACAAATATGATTTTGTTTCTCTTTATGTGTCAAAGATTCGCTGACATTCATGCTGTTTATCTTTAAAGCATGTGCCTGCACTTACATAAAATTCATTAAGGAGACTGTTACTCAATAGGTGCATTTATTTTGGAGTTATTTTTACTTTGAATCTTCCATTTTGCCCTTCACCACCCATCTTTATCCTGGTAAGCTGATGAGGAAAGGTCAGTGAGCATAGGAGCAAATTTGGTATTCAGCTGAGCATCACATTAAAGATAAAACTGACAGCTGTAAGAAGATAAAGGGTAACTCATTCTCACTTGGTTAACTTCTGTGGACAAAGTTGGTACTGAGCACAGAAGAAACACTGACTTTCCTCAGTATGAGTTAGACAGGCTTTCAGAAATCAGTGCTAGCAGTAAACAGATAAAAGTCAATGAGACTGGTTTGTCTACCTGGGGACATTGAGAAAAATCAATCAATTCGTGTTAACTACACGCGTGGAATTTGAGTAGATTAACTGGACTACATTTAGGGACTGTGTGAACATGCTTGCTCAGAATCACAAGCTCTGCTTGGTTTGAAACAATTCAACTGGAAAAAGAAAGTACCCACAGAATAGATTTAATCAAGTTAAACTCACTTCTTAAGAAGTGACATGTTTAACAATACAGCTCTGTTTTCCAGAGTCCCCATGTGTGCCATCCTTGACTTCACACATAAAATTTTTACAGAAGCCTCAGCTCAAGGATTGCTTATCCTTTACTGCTCACTGCTTCAGGACATGGAATTGGAACTCATGGAATAAGAGCAAAATTCACATCACAGAATCACAGATTCATTAAAGGTGGAAAAGACCTTCAAGATCATCAAGTCCAAGCTCTGACTAGACATTACCATGCTACTAAGTGCCATGTTCAGTTGTTTCTTGAACACTTCCAGAGATTGTGACTACACTACTTCCCTGGGCAGCCTGTTCCACTGCTTGACAGCCTTTCAGTTAAGAAATTCTTTTTGAGTTCCAAACTGAACCTTCCCTGGTGCCATTTGGAGGCAATTTCCTCTTGTCACTGGCTGCCTGGGAAAAGAGGCCAATCCTCATCTGGATACACTTTTCAGGCAGCTGTAAAGCAATAAGGTCACCCCTGAGCCTACTCTTCTCCGGACTAAACACCTCCAGCTCCCTCAGCTGCCTCTCATATAACTCATTCCCCAGCCCCAGTGCCCTTCTCTGCACATACTCCATCACCTCAATGTCCTCCTTGCAGTGAGGGAACCAGAACTGAACACAGAATAGGAGCTATAGCCTCCCCACTACTTAGGACAGGGGGGAAATCACTGCTCTGGTTCTCCTGGCCGCACTGCAGCTGATACAGGCCAGGATGCCACCAGCCTTCTTGGCCACCTGAGCACACCTGACTCGTGTTCAGCTGCCATTGACCAGCACCCCCAGTTCCTTTTCTATCCTGGCTGCTTTCCAGCCACTCTTCCTCCAACTAGCAGCACTCCCTGAGGTTGTTGTGATCACAGACTGGTTTGGATTGGAATGGACCTTGAAAATCATCCAGTTCCAACCTCCCTGCTGTGGGCAGAGACACCATCAAGTAGAGCAGATTGCTCAGAGTACACGACCCAGAACTTGGCCTTATTGAACCTAATACTATTAGTCCTTAGCCCATGGATCCAGCCTGTCCAGATCTCTCTGCAGAGCCCTCCAGCCCCCAGCAGATCAATAGTCCTGCCCAACTTAGTGTCATCTGTGCATCTGGTGAGAGTACACTCGATCCCCTCATCCAGATCCCTGATAAAGATACTGAGCAGGACTGGACCCAATACTGAGCTCTGGGGAACACCATGAGTGACCGGAAGCCAAGTGGATGCGACATCATCCATCCCCACTCTCTAGGCCTGGCCAGCCAGTTTTCAACCCAGGGAAGAGCATATTTGCCTAAGCTATGGACTGCCAGCTTCTCCAAAATGCTGTGGGAGACGGTATCAAAGTCCAAGCAGAATACATCCACAGGCATTCCCTCATCCACTTGGTGGGTCACCTGGCCATAAAAGTAACAATCAGTCGCTGTGCTTAGCTAGAATATACCAGCAAGGCTTGTCCTTCCAGAAGAAAAAAAATGCACCCAAAAATCTCCCTGTGGGTTGCAACATCTGTCCTGAACCAACAGATGTAACACACCTGTAGAACACATCAGACATGCACTGGGTACATGCTCATTCAGGTTTCAGTGGCCAAGTACACGACAATCAGGTGCCCTGGACTAGTCAGTGCCATTGCTGATGAAACCTGCAGACCACTCTCTGCTTGTTCCTACACTCACTAAATCTGGGATGTGTTTATTCGCAGAAGCTGTGATCACACCTCCTAACAGTGGCTTTTATCTGCCATAGTTTTGCATAATTTCACACATGCAATTACTTACATAGGTTTCAGATTCCTTGGCTCTGCACAGCAACTTCCATATAAAGTCAGCAGAGTCAAATTATGTCCTCACATGTTGATTTGGATGTGAAAGACTGTACATTTTACATACTTTTATCTATTTATAAATGTATGTGAGCTTATGAGGATATGCACATAATGAAAGGCATTGCACCACAGTGACACCTCCAGTTGAATCTTTTTTCTCAGAGAGATTTCAAGCCTCACAATATGGAGTCTAGGTGACAAATGAACCCTGTATTTCTGTCAAATATACCTATGGCTTTGAGACTCATATGCAATGCCAATTACAGACAAGCAGAGGGCAAGAATGTGGATTTAACCAAACTGCCCTTCTAATAGCTTGGATTTTTCTTCTGCTATGGTAATAAAAGGACAAGGAATACCTTATTTCCAACCACCAGACTGACAGTTGCCTATTTGATTATTCATTATCCTCCTTCATTGTCTTAAACAACGCCTGCTTTAGTGATTTATCATGTTTTTAAATTAAACTCGATAGTTTAGAAAAACTTCATTGATGAGGCACTGAACTTCTCAGATTGAAGGGGAGGATTTTCAAATGCACAGATATAAATCAGGAATTAAATTCCTTCTGAAAGCCACTGGGAGTAAGCCTACTGTCGGGGGCCTCTATCGTCAGTGAAGATGTTTCAGCAAGAACCTAAGACAACATCAGTCTGAGCACTAGTCCAGCTTAGACAGCCTTAGCCTAGGCATGAAAGGTCCTATCTGGAGCACTGACTGCACTTGCTGACTTAGCTGTCATTACTGCTTTAGCACTGCCCCTGAAGAAAGGAGCTGGGGTTCAGGCACTCACTGTCTAGTGCTGTCAGGTCATGGCTTAAGCAGTCAGTGAGAGAACCAAAGGTATCTCCTCAGTTTAAACACAGATTTCCCATGTATGAAATGTAGGCCTTCCACACAGGGCAAAGAAACTCAGACCTGCAAAAATTTCTGCTGCACAAGACGACACATTTGAATTTGACTTATTTAAGAAGTCATATATCACCATTCTTCCAAAAGGATCCTCCCCATCTAAACCAGTTTTGGAGCTTCTGTTAAGACATACCTGTTGTAGATCACAGAATCATGAGAGAGTCTGGGTTGAAAGGGACCCTGAAGATGACATCTAGTTCCACTCCCCTGTCATGGACAGGGACACCTTCCACTACACCAGGTTGCTCAGAGCACCATCCAACCCAGCCTTGAACACTTCCAGGGATGGAACATCCACTGCTTCTCTGGGCAACCTGTTCCAGTGCCTCACAACCAGCACAGTAAAAGGTTTTGAGTAATACATAAAATGTAGGCTGAAAACTCCCCCAAAATCTTAACAGTCCTAGTACCATTCTCCTATTAACATTCTACTAAAACCATGGCATTTACATACATCTCCAGAAGGGACACATTATTAAGGGTGCATCCCTCAATTGCTATGCACAACAACTGTTCTTCTTCAAAAATTCATCTGTGGCTAAGGAAAGGCATTTTTATTTCTTCCTGCTCTTCCTGTTCCATTGAATTCAGACTTTCAGAGTATTATCAGAAAAAGACCAAATTCCTTTCTTCTCCCCAGCCCTTCTATAATGAAGGCATGCTTTTGAGGAAAAGAAGGGAAAAGGTCAGTATGGGATAACTTGGATTCACTAACAAAGAATTAATAGTCATATTAATGTGGAATAAACTTCTATCAAAAGAAAATTCTGTAACAAACCTCCATATCAATACTGCCGGTACAAACTGGACAGTAAGCTCAAGTGAACTATTAGACCCGAATACAATTAATCTAAAACCTCCTTTTTACAGTAAGATAAGGAGTAGTAGCACAGCAGAGTAGCCAAGACCACAATATAAGACCATTTATGAAGGCACATGAGTATTATGAGGTACAAAACAGCCAGGCGCAGGCACAAAACACCATTTTCCTAGGCACCTCTCAAATCCTAAATTAGGTATAATTAAAGATTAGATTTTCCTCTTCTAGGAGTTGCTCAGAATGAACCAATCTACTTGCTGTCTACTGTGTCTACTCATGTGACTAAATTATAAAGCTCACCAAGATATCACAGGTGAAAAGATCAAATATCCCTTGCTTTTGACACCTATGGCATGGTAAAACAACATACTAAAATAATTCCTCACCGTTTCTGGCTGGACAGCACAGAGTTAAGTTTTATCACTTCAAATACTCTGATGCCCTCCTGCAGCAAGGAATAAACACAAAATCTTCACGTTAATGAAAAAGAATTACAATATGTGACTGTCTGATTATCTGCAGACAATCATATTTGATAGGAATACAAGAATTCTTTGGCATTATATACCATCTTTATAAATGATTTCCCCTGAAAGAAGTTATGGTAAACAGCTTCTACAGCACAGGCAGACTGCAGCTATGTACATATGCATAGGACAAAGAAAAGATAAGGTTGCCAGCTTCAAAGATGAGAGGGCAGAAATGGAAGCTTACTCACAAGTCATACATACTGGAGGTGTGAGGTAGGAGGGAAGAAGAACAGGCTCATCCTGAAAACAAGGATCACTGCACATTCCCAAAATTAATTTGGCACTGAATATGAAAATAATAATAAATACATATATATAAATATCTAAAAATAAGAGCTCCAGAAAGTTGTCTTTGATCTGAATAAAAAAGGTTACATCATGAACTGCTAAGACAAGGCAAGATAGAAAGGCAGATCAAAATCTTTCACATAAAGGGATCAGGATAAATAACTTCAGTGATGGAAAGACCAATGTATTGCACCATCAGTAAAATGAGTATCTAATAACAGCTATAACCATGCCAACTCCCAGACAGGGAAACCAATCTTGGCAAAATCTCCAGCCTAAACTAAGTGCATTTCTTTTAAAACTTTTAGTACTGGGAAACATTCTAGAAAGCTGGATTACAATATCACTTTCTTTAAAACAATTGTACATTATAGATTCAACAGGCTCTGCCAGTAACAAATACACTCACCCACTCACCAACTGTGGATAAGAAACTCTGCAAGGCAAATGGACACAAGATTTATTGCCTTCTGCAAATCTCAGATTTTCATCTACATACATAACTACATATATCATACAATACTCAAAGCCCTGCTGTAGGACTGTCTCTCCCTGGAGCAAAAAAGGCAGCCTGAGACAACAGAAAGGGGTGTGAGGGATTATTTCTTCTTTTTGAAGCAGCCTAACTTTGTCTTCTCAAAATCAGACACAGGCCCCCTTCCACAAACTCCAGCTCCCCTTTTTATCTCCTGAATTAGAGTATTTAACAGAATGACCACCAGTACTTGATGAAGTTTCCACTTCCTAAGGGAAGCCAATTCTGTTGGCTGGCTATAGAACAGAATTTCAGAACTCATATCAGACATAAAAGGGATGAAAGAACCTACCCCACGGTACTCTGTCAAAAATGCTACACAAGTATCTCCCATTGCATCAATATTTCATGTCTCCTGGCCCCTGAGAGAAGGGAAGTTGCACAGCATCCCCAACAGAGGAAAAAACACTGTTTTTCTTCTTTTTTGTTTAAACAAATGGAACACTACTTTTAGAATCCATATATATCAGAAAGCTTCCCAGAACTACCGCCTTCGTTTCCTATCTTTTGCTCCTGCCATGAATCATACATACAATACCAGTTAAACCTTCCCTTTAGGTGTCACATACTGCTCCAAGACTAGCGATTATTTCTGTTACATTTGCTTTACTATAAAGCTTCACAGAATGCTATGCATATACAGGTAATAATTTCCCTTCAGCTTAGCTGATGAAATTCTGAAACTATTTCACTGACACACATCACTTCAATGGTACACAAGATAAGACAAGTTCCTTGTTTTTCCTTTTAAGCTTCTGTGGAAGCAGTTTCTTTCCCATGAACACTGGCTAGTTTGTTTTGTCTAGTAATTGAAATAGTACAACATCTTGCTTAGTTTCCTCTAAAGCACAACTAAGTTTTAGTGCTCATAAAACAGGCAGCAGTACTGAAAAACCTAGGTACACTAAGAGATCAGGCCAACTTGCTCATAGACACTAAAAACTGTTAGTAACTTTCATTCCCCAACAACAACAAAAAACCCACCTTCTTAGGGAATGGCCAGGTGTCCCATAGCTGGTAGTGCTTCCCTCTCCCTCGCTGCTGGAGTTACCCTCCTCAAGCTGTAGTGCTGCATGTCCAACTCTCTAATCTTACAGGCCCTTTGCACACTGCCAGCAAACACCATTGAGTGTGATTCTCCCAAACACATTTTGAAAAGGCACCCTAACACACTGCAATGATACTGAACACAAGTTCTGTATCTGCTGTCTCCTTTCTCTGTTTCATTCTCCACACTGAGTCTCCCCTCCCAGTGTTTCACCACACTGGCAGAGAAAGGCAGCCATGGTTCCAGCTGCCTGCAACTTAATAAAAGTCATTAGGCAAAAGCATGTATTTCTATTGCTACAAACAGAACACTCAGAAAAGTACTGCTTGAAAGGAGAGAAAATTAAGAGGCTCATAAAGTACAACCAAGGAAAAGTAAAACATCTATAAAATGTGTTTTTAGGCACTTGTAGGGATTTTGCTGTAAAAATGTTCCTTAAGTCTAATACTGTCTTAATAGTTAATCAGCAAAAAAGCTGATCTGACTTGCTTAATCTAAGTTGAATCATGAGCAAGACATTAGAACTAGAGGATTTCCAAAGGTTCCTTCCAACCCAAATTATTTGACAAATCCACAAAAAACATTAAGGGAGTCTTAGGATTGCTGTTGGACATCTAGAGACCTGGGAGTACAACACAATCAACACTTCCATGATGACTTCAAAATGGCACTGCAGAAGGAAGGGAAGACTAGAGAGTTCTGGGGAAGCTCTTGCAGGAGTCTCACCAGACTGATGAAGATCCATACAGCTTGGTAGATAAAGTTGTATCAATCTAGACATGATGCTTAAGAACAATAAAGGAGCTTGTAGACAACTTGCTACTCTAAAAATACTTTTTGCCTTCTATTTTTGTTCTGCTCTGAAAACTGTTTAAGATGGCATTATATACACCACCGGACACGCATTTCTAAAAGAGAAAATAAAGTACAAGAACTTTGCTAAACCCAGTGGCTGGTTAGAGACACTAACTCTAACCAGCCACTTAGGATTAACTGCCAGGACTTAGGATTCTGAAATTCCACCGTTGGTAAAGACATTGCACTGAATCTTTGAGATAATAAAGGGTACATATGTCCCCCACACCATGAAATCCAGCTTTCAGGAAGGACAGTGGAAATGTGAGCCACAGTAAGTATATTAAAATACACTACAAAACTGTGGTATATAGTTTCTTTCTCTCTCTCTCTTTTTTTTTTTTTACAAACAGCATTGCTCTGTTTATATTCAAGAAGTCATAAAGGCTTAAAAGAATCAGCGTTACTACTGACATGTCTCTCTAACTAAAATGATGAGGTTGACTTATCTGTTCCAAAGAAATTTATTAACATAAGGCAAATTAGGAAGACTTTAAGTACCTTAGAAATCCATTTCTTGTTTTCTGCTCATCTCTGAAGAAGAGATAGATAATGAAACTCAGTCAAGTCAGACAAAATTTCATATTGTCAGTGTGGCAGTATTTGGGTTTCAGACAATAAGAATTTTGTCATCCTCTAAAATAAGTTTATTATCAGCACTTTTTTTTACAACTCTATGCACTTTTGTACTTCTTATTTTAAGGAAAAAAGCTTCTTTTACAGCACTTACATAGAGGCTCATTTTAAAGCTTACATATTCTCTTGGCTTACTTTAAGGATAGATGAAGCTGGCAGCTGTCCACTGAGAGAGTTAGGAGCAGTAAAAAAACCCACAACTTAGAGTGTTCATTATTCACTAAACAAAGTTATCACCCACCAGTAAATGGGCAAACTGGCAGGAATGATGACACTAATTCCTTACCAGCCTGCTGGAGATGAAAGGAGCACTCCTCCCTGCTCCAGGAAGTAAAGTTAAAACCTTTTGGTGCTTTCTCTTATTACGAGAAATGCTGTCAAAAGCTGCAAATAATTCCAGTTAAGACTGCCCAGGAAAAAAAGTAAAGATGGCATGATGCCTACTGATTCTTATGAATGGGAAAAGTACAAATGCTGGCAAAGTCCACTTTTTGGTATCATACACTTAAGATCCTGGCACAGCTGACAGAAACCCCTGGTATACAGACCCCAAAGAACTGGAGTTCTTGTATATCTGCAAGGCCTACATTTTCCAACTTGCGCACTTGAGCTTTGTAGTCTTTAATTATGAACAAAGTCTTCAAACATATCTCTAGAGTAATAGATATCATCCCAGACTTCTGCCCCCACAAAAAAATCTAGACAATTTTTTACATGGAAAAATGATTTTGAAGGTGGAACTTGAAAGCATTTACATTCATATTTTTGTAAGGCATGAACACAGGGACCAAGTGGAACTCAACTTTTTCTCTCTAAATGCACTCCACTGCTAACCATGCCTGCTCCAGCAGAACTCAAAATGTTACAGTGCATTGAATACTGCAGAACAGCTCAGCTCTTCACTGCAGCCCTATAAATCAAGACAATGACAAACCTCAGCCCTTCTTAAAGAGCTTCTTACCTTTCATTTTACCACTTCTACTACTTTTCTTGCCGCTGACACATCACCACTATCCCCAGAAATCCCACCACTTCAATCTAGTAGGGAACAAGGTTCATGTATCTCTCATAGAAGAAAAGAAAATTGTATGTAGAAATTACCATGATGGTTACTCAGCTCTTCCCAGTGTTAGTAATATATTCTGTACAATTACATTTCATTTAAGTGGCTCAGGATAACAAGCAGAATGAGAAATTCTCCTATTATAACAGACCCACAAAGAGGCATGAGTCTGGAGTGATTAGTCAGGACCAGCCTGTATTCCAATTCTGTATTTAAACTCTTTTGAAAACTGTATGAAAGGGGAGAAAGTGTAACAAATATAATAACTTTTTTTCTGGAAAAGAGAGCAATAAAGGTTTGCTTATCCAATATTAGAGAGCACACATGGTAACTCAGATTGGAAAACAAACACAACCATTAACACAAGGTCCGGTTTCCATTCATTTCTAGCTCCGCCAAAATCCCAAATCTGAGGGGTTTTCAAGGCTACCTGTCTCCCCACCCTCTGAGTTTTTTTTCACATTTTTACATCATGCTTTGCAATTTTAAATCTGGCATAAGGAGATCCCTTCGCTGCTGATGGAGCTTTATACATTTTCTGTCCTGAATCACTGGGTAACAAGTGTTTGTATGACCACTTCTCATACCGTCCAGTCCAACCTGTGAGCTCAATCAACATGTCAAACTTTCAGGTGCTATAGGAAAAAACATGGATTAGAGTCACACGCACCCAAACGCCCCAAACAAAATATTTCAGCCTGTAAAATAGAAAATTTAATTTCTGATTGTGAAGTACCACAGAAATCAATTGGGTCAAAATGTTCTTCAGAATAATATGCTCATTAAAGTTCCAAGATGTCGAGTCAAATCATATTGTAAGGTAAAATATCTGCTTACAATCTCCTCCAGGAAATGCCTGCACAACATGTTTAACCAGCAGGCACACAGGCAACTTTAATTCTGACATGTCTTAAAGTGCTTTGGTTTTGATTTTTTAGTCTTTCACGTTTTTTAACGTGACACATCTTTGAGCAACTTGACAGTTCAACAGTTAGGATGCAGTACCTCTGTTGCTGCTGGATTCCCAAATACCAATGTTTATTGTTTCATTATTCTTCCTTTAGTGGCACCAAAATATTAAAAAAAAGAAGAGAACTTAACCATTCTAAACTCAGCATAAACACTCCAGGGGTAATGTCATTTTTCTCTCAATTTTGTATAAATTTCAGTACATATTAATTTTAAAAACCCCTGAAAAAAAGAGAGAATAACATCCAAGAAATTTCAACACTGATTACCCTCTTTCATTTAACTGATTTTTCCTCTGACATAGTTTGACATTGGTCTGTTTTTTCAACAGCAGTTTTTAGCAGTAGAGCACATTTCTGGCACAGACTGTCAGCCACAAACTTGGGATCTCAGGTGTCCATAACATTGACCCAGATTATCTCTTAAGTAGCGTCCCCTGTGTGGAAATCTGGAGAGAAACAAGCTGAGGAGCACACACTTTCTCCTTCAACATTCAGGTGGGTAAGCAACATAACATGATATGCGAGGGGGTAGAGATCCTGGAGCTGCTTTTAGCCCCATGGCCCAACCAGGGCCTTTTCTTGCAATGCCTAAAAGAAAGAATAATTGCTATAGGTTCATTTCTCCATCATCTGTGTCTGCATTTCCAAAGGAATAAACTACAAAAATTTTGAGAAAGAACATGCTGAAACTACTGCAAAGTATAAAGACATTTAGCAAAAAAACCTTACTTTCTACAGCAATGGGTACCATGTTCTGGAAAGGTAAAATTTCTAAAGAAATACAAGTCAAACACACTTGCCATCAGAAACCTTTTCTACAACCTCCAGCCTACAAGGAAAAGCTTTTTCTCTCAGATGAGAACATGGCCACCTCACATTGATCCCAGCATCAGCCACTTCCAGGCAAAATTACCATAATTAATTGTAATTTGGTCAGAAAATTGAAACAATTTCTTCCAAATCTCTATTCCACCTTGGCAGAACACAGCATTTTCCTGCCTACTGTCAGTTCACAGCCCAATTGCAAGGGAGTGTCTCACAGTGTCCCCCAAACCCACCTCTGCTGCTGCCTCCAGGTCCCAGCAGAGGACCTGGCAGGTCCCAGCAGGAATAAAATATACATTCATGGGTATCTGCTGTGCACTAGCCATCTGAAGGAGACAGCACTGATTTTGCCTTTATTCCACACCACTAGGAACCACAACATTTAGAACACCTGAAAAGAAGACCAAAAAAGGGATTGCAAATGTACAGTAACATATTCAAGAGCCAAAAAGTCCAAAACAAAAATATTTTCCCCAACCAATGTAGGATAAAGGCACAAAATTCTAGAAAGGCTCTTGAGGACTTTACGCAGATGTGTCACCCTCAAGAATGGCCACATATGACAGTGACTGAAAGTACAAAGAGTCCAAAGATTAGTTAAACATCTTGAGTGACACAAACAAAATGTACAAAAGGAAGATGTTTAACAGAGCAAGGCCCTGTCCACCAGACTTTCGGCTTGCATACTATGGATAGTCAAGAGTTCACAAACAGCTGGATTGATTACAAAGATCAAGAAAACAAAGAAAACTTAAATGTCTCTAAAAGAAAAGATTTTTATTTTCTGATGAAATCAGCAAGAGCTTCCAAAGCAAATCTCAAGACAACAGCACACAGGGAAATTAATTGTTTCCATGCTTTTAACTGCTTTGCTTGGTCCAGACAGTGCTTCTGCACACACACATTACCACTCATATCAAACTCATAAAATGTTAGTATTTCTTTTACAAACCTCTACTTGTATGCCAGCAGTGGTCAAACACGTCTAACGGTGCTGTTATCTACCACCTTCTTGATGCGCACTGACACCAGACTTGATAGAGGGATCTCAGGTTTTAAAGAGCCTGAAATCATCATAAAGGCAGTCTGGCCATGATTTCAAAATAATATAATCTGAAGAGTAGGAAGACAATATCACTTCATTTTGTCCTCCACTGGGCATGAAAATATATCTGCAAACTCTTGCTTTTTCCCCTGCAGTAGTCCTGGTATTTTGTGTAAATTAGTAAGGACAGTTTATCCAAGAGGACAACACCTCAGTCATTCAAGCAGGATCATAAAATTTACAGCCTGAAATTTGACAGCAAAGCTATCAACTTTATGAAACTTTTATTATCAGTAGTTGAAAAATGCACCATTAACTAAACATACCCTTTCTTTTGTGTTTTACAAGAATCTTTTACAAGTTCCCGTGTAGGAACATTAGGAATATTTACACTCTTGGTGTCCAGGCCAGTGTCACCCCAACAAACCACCCTTCTTTAAACTATGGTGCTTATTAACTTGGTTCTAGCTCTCACTCACAACTATCCCTGGCTTGAACTATCCCTGGCTTCTAATATCAACTAGAAATAAACAGAATCCATGAGATGAAGGCAGTACTTTAGTTGTGAACCTTTATCAATACACCAGGGAGTGGACTGCTGAACTTGTGGCTAATTACCAATTGTTATGCTGGTTCTGCATGTAAAAATTGCTGTTACTTTGGCATGGACAGTGACAGCTCCAATTAATAGATACAAAAACAATTCTTGGCAAAAGAAAGCAAAACATGGCCAAACATGCTAATGCAGCAGTCTGTTCTTGAATTCCCAAGTCTGGACTAAGTAAATATTTTTAAGCCTCTATGAGGTGAAAAGAAGGACAAAAAAAAAAAAAAAAATTCAGTTTTTGCAGCCACTGAGGTTCTCAGCTTCTTTTAATGTGAAGCTTTTAAGGAGAAGTAACTAATCTACCCTGCTCCCTGTTTGTGTTTGTAAATGTAATGGAAAGATGCAAAGCAATCCTTGTTCTGTAAGTTAGTGAACCATCTCTTGCAACAGAGGTAATAAATGGAATGGCTCTAGCACACAACATATGAGCACAAAATACATGTCAAAGAGTAATTCTGGCTTGGTCCAGGAGTTACCTCCATCTATGAAACAAACTTATTTCTTCATCAGCCCTCTTAAGTTTTAAACACAAAATATAAACCAGCTCAGTATTTTTCACATGCAGATGAAACTAAACACAAATTTTTAGAACATGAACAGTGCAATTGTTTAGAGCAGAAGGAGATCAATTTTGAAGAAAAAATTCTCCATTAGAGATCCATTGTCATTCCTAGGAAAAACATCTCACAAATACAACCAAAAGTCACGTGTGTGCTCCCAGGACAGAAGGGGAAAAGATTTCCATAACAGACCTTTGAATGAAAAGCTCAGGGAGGAACTTGTGCGGTTTTTAATCCACTCTAAATTTTTTAACAGTGCTAAGAAGTAGTTGATGTGGAGCTGAAGGGAATTCCACACAAACGTGCCTTAGTGAAGTTTTGCCTACTAATAAACCTCTTGAGGGTAACAGAGAATAGTACTGATCTTCTGAACCTGATACTGACCGTGACCTCTGCTTCCACAGTGAATTTCAGGGATGGCTGAAAGCTGATCACACTCTCCCCAGATATCAGCTGAGGGCGGCTCTAGTCAGATGCCTACCCCAATAACAGAACATTTAAATCTGAGTTGCTTTGGGATTTAGCCAGTCTTGTAGCCTTCCTTTTTCTTCTCCTCCTCTCATTTCTCTCATGCTCTTATAAAGATTACGCAGCCAACCATACTAAAAATCCATACAAAGTGACCAATTATCACAAAGCACCTGAGAAAACTCACATTACAAAGGAAGTTCTTTTTTTTGAGGAAAACTCAAATTATAAAGGATTTTCTACTGTAACCAGAAAAGGACCTGTGTTGCAACTTAATGCTCTAATGCAGGAGAGTAACAGTAGACTACGTGGTTATAAAGGGAGCAGAATGTCCAAGTTCAGTTATTGATTTTTACTGTTTTCAAAAAAATATCAGGCTAATTCTTGGATTAGAGAATAAAGGGTAAGCCCTACAGGGAAAAAGAATTTGCTTCTTTCTAGATACAGGACAGGTTCATTTAAATCTCAATAAATGGATTTTAAGAACTCTTCCTGAAACATTAACTGTGCTTTTTCTTCAATTTTAAGTCATCATGTGGGATGATAATGTTCTTTTACTGGTAATACTAAGTCTTGGGCCAGCCAGAAAGCAAAAAGGAATTTTAGAAGGGTGGGAAAGAGGAATTTCATGTACCGTACAGCATTTAATCTTGCTAGAGAAGTTAATTTGAAACTTTAGCTAGCTCCCATTCTCCCAATATCTGCTGGATATAGTTACCTTTTGTTTTGTTGAGAAATGTGAAGTCTTTTCTTATTCCAACTGACCTATTTTATTCCAAGAGCTACTAATAAAATGTGCTGCCATATTCTTAAGCTTCTTCAAAAAATCATGACAGTTGTGCCATTCAGTATTTGCTACCACTAACCTCAGAACAGGTACAGCTGTCCCTCTAATCTTTTGAGCTTACATAGTTTGTTATTAGATTAATGCCCTTTTAATATTTTCTCTAGGTCAGTTTGGCATTTGTGCACTGTTTTCTGAATGGTCTGTGCTTCTAGCCAATACTGCTCAATTGGCTTCCTACAGAAATTCCTGGGGAAAAACCAGGAAACACAACTGATAACACAAGACAAAACCATCAGTGATCCAACCTTAAAATGTGAGACTTTCTTTGACTCAATATCTTAAAAGATGAAAAACTCAGCATTAGATTTAGCTTAACCTTTATTTATGGACTCCAAAATTCTTGTAATGGGGAATAGCTGTTGGAATTCTACAGCCTGAATCATCGGGCCAGATAATCAGATTGATTTTTCTGGCATTAGCAAACATCTCATTATGGAAAACACCCCCCCCCCCAAAAAAAAACAGAAAAAAGAAAAACATGAAAAATGAAAGCACTAAGAAATGCCGAACACCCGACACTCCTAAACAGTGAAACAAAACAAAAATACCAAGCATGTCCCCTATTACATCTCAACAGGATATCCATCTGGAAAGTCTTACCTTCCAGATGCTTTCCCCTACTATTTCATGGTCCTGCTAATCTCTGAAACTACCCCTAGGGGGAAAACAAAACATTACACAATTTATTGTCATGCTGTTGTTTTCAAATTGGACAACATACAGGGAAATAGATCCTGGACAACAATCAGTGTCAATATTACAACTATAGGAGCATAAAACCAGAACTGGATCAAATTGAAATAAAATTGAATACAAACCCTGTATCAAAATACATTAATAAAAGCAAAAAAGCATCTTATAACAACACAACAGTAAGTGCATATGCAAAGAATAAAAATCCTAAACAAATTAGGAAGCCTACCTATCTGTTCTCCTCAAACAATCAGAGTCAAATCACATGTCTATGGCCAAACCTTTATACAACTTACTTCTTTTTTTTAACATAGAAGCATGAAGTCAGTTAAGCCAAACTACTACTAAAGCAGTTTGGAGAAGTCCACAAAATGTTCTCCCCATGCTTTGGTAGGATGAAAAGTTTTCCTCTTACAGAAATCATCTCTACCCTAAAGAATCTCATAAGCCTGTCAGTGAAGCAAGGCAGAGGCATTTTATTCAGTTAGAGGGACTTTGAAATCAAATCCTTTAAATCTGAAAGTGACACTTCCTAGCCAGATACATAAATATTTGGGCTTTAGTCTATTTGGACTACTTTTGATACCACTGGAGTTCTGCGGTCAGAAGCCCTACTGCCCTTTGTGAGTGACTGGAACACACTGAATAGGGCATTCCCATGCACAAAGTACCTCCACAAGGAGCTGACAAAGTACTCACAAAAAATAAATATCTCAGGTAGCTAAAAAAGAATGAGTTTTATTGCTCTGATTTTCTTTTGCTGGATTGCTTTTAAGTGTGATTGAATTTACATAATACCTCTTTCCAACTCAAGGTGCAACAACAGTACAAGCAAGCAAAGAGCTGGTTCCAAATACAAATTGAGTAGTAACAAACTTCTGGCATATCAGTGCAAAGAGACACACAGTGAGGAACAAGTATTTGGTTCTGCCATTCTCTGTAGCATTACTTGCAAAAGATTTGGGGGTGTTTTGAGAACATACTATTTCATTCTTTCCAGGTGTGTTATCTAAAAAAAACTCCTTATATCAGCAAGTAACAATTAAAATCACTGCAGCAAGTTCACATAAAAAAAGTAAAAGTATGGGTTTACACACCTTTATGCTCCCAAGGTGAAAGCACCCAGACACACATGTTCCAAATAATAAAGCAATACATGTATCCTGCACATATAAAAAACAACTCCTAAAATTACTATGAATGTCTGCCCACCATCAGTCTTTCTTCAGGATATAGAAAATATTTCAGTCATCATTTCCATCTGCAAATATAAAAAGTATCCCATTTTAAAAAGAAAGCACAACACAGTTATAATCTTCAGCTGGAAAACATCCTCCTTTACATGGCATTCAGATAGCTCAAAAGACAGAACACATTCATGAAACGACATAAAAAGCATCTTCTAAGCTATATGAGGGATATCAGCCAAAATTTCCTGCATTGTTCTTTAAGTTGTAACAGTTACAAGCAGAGAGATGCTGTATTTCAGTAGAGCTAGAGAAGACAGGTTCATTTGCTGTAGTAACATTTACTACAGAAATATTTTTATTTGCCATAGCATCACCCCCTACTGCACAAGCAGCTATCTAGTAAGGCAGAAGTACTTGCCTTTCTCACCACTGCTAGTTTGTCTCAGAGGTTTTTCAAAGATTTCTGCTCATAAAATCTTTGTCAAAATGCACTTGCACATAGCACAAGGCAAAGAGGAGATGAGAGACAGATGCTTCTGCATGGTAGTGGGTGGGATGGGAGAGAAGCTGGGGAAACAGCTTTGCATCCAATCCATTACAGCTATTTTCCTTTTAACCATCTAACAGCAAGTCACAAATTCACCCTAAACACATCAAATCCTCTGAACTTAGGAAATGATGCATTATTGAAGTCATGGCAGGGAAGCCAACTCAGTTTAGAGGACATAAAAGACTAACACTAAAACAACCTTTTTCATCACAAGGTTATGGATTAAACACAAAGGCAATGTTTTAATGTAGTGAGAAGATGCACAGTCAGAGAAAAAGCAAGGTAAAAGCGTCATTTGTACTTCTTTCCAGAATAAACTCCTTCCTAGAAAAATTCCTCTCAGACAGATTTCCCCTCTCAAAAACAGCACTACAATCTCATGATTCCCTGCTCCAGCATGCAACCTTTCTTCCACATACATTTTCCTCAGCTGAGTGTACATCTCTTGGAATAAGCTGGGTGTCTAAGATCTGAAACTCACATCCATCCCATATAGATTCTACTAATGCATCATTTACTACTGTAAAACTGCAGCTGCAGTAAAGTTGGAAAGGAAAGAAATTTCTCTTTTTTTTCTTTCTGCTTTTGATTGCTTATCTTAATAAAGGCCTTTAAGGGTTGCAATATTTGTCAAAATACACAAAGTTGTAAGTTTTACCAACCTATATTCACATATGCCAACTACACATAACACATACTGCAAGTACAGCACATGTGTATCTTACTAAAGTTCCAATATATCAAAGCACAAAATGGAAGACATTTCTATGTAGTACCACCATGGAACAGAGCTAAGTGAGCAGAAAATCCTTATCTAGCTTGATCTAAGCTATTGAAAGTGAAATCAGAGGTGAAATGCATACAGCAAGGATGACTAAACCCATAAGTGGTCCAAAGTTATTTGGTTTATTACATGAATTCAAGAGACTACAATCATTGTGAACAGGCTATTATCAAATCTCTTCAGTGACAAAGCTTTCTGTCCAAGATAACAAATAAAGCAAGTGCATAAATCACAGGGATATGTGGCTTAAGGCCATTATCCCAGGATTACAGGCTGGATTTTTGCATTGTCCATCTTTGCTTTTAGTACCTCCATCTCTGTTTCCATATTGTAGCTGTTAATACCACTGCTATCTGAAGGCTAGAGTCCCCTATAGTTATGAATGGCAAACAGAAAAAACACTCTCACAGGTTCAGATAAGAGTCTAGAGTAAGATTTAAAAGTACACTCAGTAAACTTGATTTAGTAGTGTGCTTTTAATGAGCTCTGCCAGTCTTGTCCAACTGTGTATGCTTCAATTACAGAGCACCATGCTCAGCACCACAGACTGTGGTTGCCAGGCACCACCAAAGACCCACGGCTCTTGTGCTCACCATGGTGCAAACATCTAATGAAGAAACTATGCTTGTTTAAAAGATGCTCACAAAATCCAAAGGTAAGGAAAACAAGTGGCTAAACCAGGGAAATATATATCTGTAGACTAAACAGGCAAGTACAGCAATCAGCAGCCACCACACATTTGGGGATGCAGCAAGGGAGTAATCAATCACCTCTCAAACAAGACCACCACTGTCATTGACAAATTTAGAATATTCATTACACACAGTGTGTAAACTTCTCACAGTCTAAGTCAAAATGAAGACTTAAGAAAATATGCTGGAATTATACAGCACACAAATTCAGATTTTAACCTGGAACTCCAGATACAATGAGAAATCAATGCTCTGCGCAACCCTAAGCAGACAATTAAAAGATTTCACCTACAAAAGTAGCCTACAAACCTTATACAGGTCATCATACCACCTCACCTTGTTAAAATTACAGACATCACTACAGACACATACACTTCTCAATTTTAAAGAATACTTTTCAGAATACATAAATAAAAACATCCCAAATACTTATATTACCATCAACCTCTTTTTTTTTCCCCAGTAAGAAAGTGAAAACTTGATCTTAAGGCAAGTCCTCTTTCCTACAGCCACATAGACACATGTGATCCAAAATGTGGATCAAAACCTGATCAGTAAAAACATGAGGCAGTATAGTGAAAGTTGGGGTACAAAAACTAGAAGCAAAATCAGAAGTGAGAGTGCCAGTGAGGAGGTAAAGAAGAAATACAAGCATGCTGTTCTAATCTACTAATACGGGAAAACTTGAATACTATTTCCAAAACCAGAATGCTCTTTCTGACTACTAAGCCACTATTCTTGTAACGATGAGGAAGAAAGAAATTGGTTGGAAATCTTCACTCCTAAATTCCTGCTTCAAAATTATGGCACTTTTCAGCAAGGCAGTTGCTGACTAAAGTAAAATAGCAAAGCTGAGCAGTAATTAAGAGATTACATTTACAACACAATTTCACATTTGTACAGGAGGCAATATGCTTCTTACAACATGAAATTCCCCATAAAACACATGGAGATATAACTCCATCTAAGCCTTGAAGTTGTCCTGTGAAATATTCCATCACCTCCTTTGGTAAATAAATATGCACTCTGTCCTGGTTTCAGCCAGGACAGGGTTAATTTTCCCAACAGCCAGGAGGGGCATGACTGGGACTGGAGGTTACTCTGCACCACCTCAGGTCATTTTCTGGGGATGGAGCAAAGGGTCCTTCCCAGGGTACCACAGCATGGCAGAGGGAACAGTTGGGTACATTCACCTCTTCCTTGGACACTCCATCATTAGGATTGTTACTGTTAATTTCTAGTTCATTGCTGTTTCCAATAAATCGTTCATATCTCAACCTCTTTTGTGCCTCCAGTTGTCCTCCCCAGCCCACCAGATGGGGACAAGAAAAGGCAAAGTGAGCAAGCCGTGTGTGGTTTGGAGTGTTTCAGTGAGAACACTTCATTGGGGAATACCATTTCTAAACCAAGACACACTTGAAGAAAGACAACTACTGAAAGCAAAATTTAGGAGGTAATGATAATACTCAAAGAGCACAGTTATTGCAACTTTTGAAGACCATGTATTCAAGTCCTGCTCCAAAATTTAAATTGACAGACATCATGCTGTTACATTTCTACATAGCTAGAGCAAGCCTCAGTGGATTTGCAATACAACTGATAAAAATTTTTAAGCTGTATTTACAGAAATAAGACCTGTATCAGTTTACACTTTGTTTAAAATCATTCATTTCAGTTTGTCAATTCCTGAATGTTTTAGATGCACATGCAAATAAAAATAACATAGATGAGTCTGCATTTCCTAGCCAATTGAGAACAACTTGAAAATTGCCTGCAGATCACCATTCATTCTAAATAATTTCATTGGAGTTAATGACCTTACAGATGAGAATTTTGACTATGTAACACTCCATACTTATCTTCACCTCAAAGGAAGATATTCCTAAAAGACCCGGAGCATTCACTACTTTTCAGTTTAATATATAAACATGGGACAGGCAGTTAGACATGTCAGCATTCTAATTCGATTTCTGTAGAATTTCTTCCTCTCATATGTAGTTTCACAATGGCAACAAATATTACAGTAACTGTTCCAAGTCTGGTTAGAAAATCCCTACTTTATTTGCATGTTCTGTTTTTTAAAGAAATAAATACACACAAAACCAAAACTTCACTCCACCTGTTAGCTACAGACATGCAGGGAGAGAAAAAAGAAACCCTACTAAGCAAAACAGCGCCTTGGACATCCAGTGATGCTTAAAGAGATTAATTTAATGCATCAAGCACAGCCCATTCTGCATTCTGGTAAAACAATCTCAGATACACTCCTATGCCAGCCCTTAGCAAAGCAGCTTCTACAATACAGATCTTTGCCTGCATCAAAAAGATACTCCTGAGCCACAGTGTTAGAGTAAAAGCTCTGCTCTCCATAAGCCCAAAATTTTTAGAATCACTGCATCCTCTCCAGTTTTCACACAAAGTATAAGCCATGACAAGAACACCTCAAAGGAAAATTAGTTTTAAATGAAAGTAAGAATACTTAGCACCTTTCTTGCGCATTTCAGCTTTCAAAAACACTTTGCAAATATTAACATGCCAAGATATAAAAGCACCATTGTTTCAGCCAAAGGCAGCAAGAAGAGAGGATGCAGAAGTCGGTAGCAAAATGGATGGATGGCTGCTATGTTAATTTTGTAAACCATGGTTTCATTTCCATCATAGTCATGCATTGAAACACATTCTGCACTACTAGAACAAAGATGTACTATTTTACTGAATATTGAGAGATTCTGGCAGACCTGACTTAATTTCAATTCGAATACTTCTTCCACTGAAATTCCTGTTGCTTTTCTCAAATTAAACCTGCAACACCTTTTTTTATTCTACACCACCATGAAAAAAGCTTTCACAATCTTATTAAGAACTGTTTTTTAACTCTGCAGTTCCCATTACTGCCTTTCCAAAGGCACACCTGCCCAGCAGAGTCAGGATGATAGATACAAAGACGTCATTTGTTAAAGTTTGCTCAGTGCACGCTCTGAATTCCATTCTCTTTTTATAGGGCACTGTGTAGCTCTTTAGCCTCTAATAGGAAAGACTTATGCAAAAAGATTCACCACAAAGCATCATCTGCTACATTCATATTAATTTGGGGTGTCACACACTACTAATGTAGATCACTGTTGGGATCTCTTCAGAGAACTCCATGCAATCCCAAAGCATCATTGCATGCATGCCAGTATTCCCCCACAGAAAACACTGGGAGCTGACGGACAGCCAGTTAATCCCAAACACCAGGACTCAGACAGGTCCTCATCTGCATTGGTTAGTACCTCACTCCCTCCATCAGCAGCACTGATTTGAGGGAGACAGACCATAGAAAAAGTAAGGCAAGATTGGCCAAGTTTTTCACTTCAGTATTTAACATCCAGCTCATTAAGGGTACAGCCTGAAGCCCTGTGAACCTGGCAGAAACATTCCCACTCAGGTGTTGAGGAGGGCTTTGAACAATTCAGAGCTCGAACTTGATATTGATAAAGGAACAGAAGCTAGCTAAGAGCAAGAGGCACAGGTTTCACATCCTCCCACTGTTCAGCCCAGTTCAGCAGGCTTGATTACTAGTGGGAATTTGCACTGGGTTATCTCAGCCAACTCAGATGAAAGGTCCAGTCAGCAGAAAAAGCATGGAAATCGGCTCCAGGTTAGCATTTGACAGGACTATCTAACTGAAAACATCCTAGGGTATCATGTAGCAATCTCCTTGGGTAGAAGCAATGAGGATTTGAAAATGGATCTGAGAAAATTAGAACAATTAGAGCCATTTCTCACTAGAAAGATGGAAATTAATATTACAAACAGATCCTGAAAATGCTTCTGTCTTAATATTTTTATCTCTGACCGGCTGCAAAATCAGCGCTCAATCCACTAAAACTCCATCAGAAATACCACTTTGTTCTGATTAATCAAAGACACCAAGTCCTAAAAAATATCTCAGTACCTGACTCAAAACAGACCAAATGGAACAAGTTTGTAGTGATCAGTACAATTGTATCACAAACTCAGAGATGCATGGTAAAGAATAGACACAAAAAATACAAGGAAACTTACATTTCTTTCTATCTGTGATGAATGACTCAGTTCCTGCCATGTTAGATGCATTTCATCTTCATAAATTACCATCACATGGCAGGTGCAGTGGGATCTGTCTCAATCCTGTTAAAGGTTTTTTGTTTAGATAATACAAAAATGGTACTAAATACCACTCTAGTATTTTATTTTAGCACTTTCAAACTGAATATAAAAATATACTTAAAATACCGTATCAGTGTAAAAAAAATGCAGTCTAACAGAGAAAGTCAGTTGCGTCCTAGAACTAAAGTGATTTTTTTCAGAATCATCCCATGTTGCTGCTTTCAGTAGATCTCAATACAGGAATACAAACTGTGTTTTTTCCAAAGGCATTTTAACAAACTGAGATTAAAAGTACAGTCCAAGAAATTTGAAAAGGGGAAAAGTACAAACTACCAGTTTTCAAACACTTCAGCATGCTCCGCTGTATTTTCTAAGCACTTTTGGGCAGGAATGCTTCCTTGTGTTAGGAATTTCTGTCACTCCAGTTATGTTGGTTGATGGTGTGAAGAGTGACTGCTGATTGATGTCACTTGGCTAGCAGAAGCTGCCACACTAGTCACAGTTATACTGGCAAAAACAGTGCTTTCAGTTGAATTGCTTCCCTCCATTGTGGAATTTATTTTTTGCATGAATAAACATCAATATTGTAAACACAAGGAATTCAAGATTTATATGCAGTTTCATGGTTACAATTTTGCTGGGATGAATGGAGACACATTGCAATAGCTTGCATGAGTAGAGTGCTGCAAAGGAGGGATACAAGCTCATGGGGAAGGGCGTGTCAGAAGGACCTGGAGGTGGAGACACCTCTCATGAGAGAGGCATCAGAATGCATGGAACTTAGTCTGGGCATGGATGATGAACTAAGTGAGAGCTTAGAGGCACGGATTAGAGAGCAGACCAGTATGGGTGACACTGTAGTGAGAGAGCATCTGCTACAGGGCACCTGGCCAGGAAATCAAGTGGATAAGGCCCTCTACAGACAGGGAGCAGCAACCTCAAATTCACAGGCCCTGTCCTCATGGAGGAGGACTTCAACCACTCTGGTATCTGCAGGAAGGACAACACTAGATGCTTATCCAGGGATAAGCAAGCATCTAGAGCATTCCTGGAGAGCACTGATAGATTCCTGACCTAAGTGATGATAGAGAAGCCAACAACAAGACACTCTGTGCTGGACCTCTTACTTACTAAAAAGGAAGGGCTCCTCAGAGACATGAAGGTCACAGGCAGCCTTAAGCTGAAGTGACCCTGGTGGCATTCACAACACCAATAGGAGGGAGAAGGGCAAAAAACCAAGATCACAGTCCTGGCATTCAGGATAGCAGACTTTGGTCTCTCTGGAGACCTGCTTGAAAATAGCCCACGGAACAGGGCCCTGGAAGGAAAGCCGGATCAGAGAAAGCTGCTTCATACCCAAGGATCCAAACTCAAGAAACATTCATCCCGAAGAGCAGAGAGTCACACAAAAATGGCAGGAGGCCTATAGAGATGAAAAAGGAGATCCTGGCAAAACTCAAACACAAAAAGAAAGCATACAAAATGAGGAAGCAGGAAGAGGCAGACTGAAAGGAGTACAGAGACACCGTCTAAGCATGCAGAAATGCAGTCAGGAAAGCCCACCTGGAGCTAAAACTAGTGAGGCATGTCAAGAATAAGTATCTGAATGGAGAGTAGAGCCAGATCTTCTCAGTGATCCTGTTCAGTGACAGCAAAAGAAGCAACACGCACAAACTGAAACACAGGAGTCCCTCTGAACATAAGGAAACACTTTTTTGCCCAGAGAGATTGTGGAGTCTCGATCCTTGAAAATACTCAAGAGTATCTGGATTTCATCCTAGGCAACTGGCTCTAGGTGGCCCTGCTTGAGCAAGTGTGATGGGCCAGATGGTCTCCAGCAGCCCCTTCCAACCTCAACCATTACCTGATTCTTTCAAAGCACTGCTGTTACAGAAAACTTCCAGGCACAAACCAGTGTCTGGCTACTGGTTTAGACCAGCCTTCCTGATCACACAGTATTCTTCAGGTACACTCAGTGTACTTGTGCTTCACCCAGCATGCAATGAGCCCTCTCTCAACCAGAGCCCCTAGGCATTTTAATAAAATTAATTAACAACTGCTTTGTGTATTGCATTCACAATTTGAATGTAATAGATCTTTTCTCAGACCATATTATTTTCATATACAGCAACTTAAAGTATGAAGCTAAGGACAAAAGGAAAATAAAAAATCTTAACAGAAACAAAACTTGGGCCTTTCTTAATATATTAGTGTTCAAAGGCAGGACAGATGAAACTGAGGAACAAAACTCAAAACACATTGAATAAAATATGTTGTAAAATTAATTATTTTAAAAAATCTTGATACTAACCTCAGATCCAGAAATCTTTACTACTGATGCATAATACAGCATTTTTATAACTGAGAACAGAAAGGGAAGAAACCGTGAAATATTTGAAGAGCTTTAGGATGTTTAAAAAATTGTTCTCTATCAAATTTTATCACCTTCAGACACCTGTCAAACATGGATTTACCTCAATGCTGTTTCTCTCATTCTCCCCACCCTTGCCCCCTTAACAAACATGCCCAGCAACATGGCACTAGCTTTCTGTTCAGACAAATGCTGAGTCTGCCCCTGCTCATCATGGGTCAAAGAGGATATAAAATGATGCAATCAATAAAGCTGCCATATTTTTAGTCCAGTTAACATATGTCAATAATCCAGGGGAAATTCTGGCTTCCTTACTGTTCATTTATGGCAGCTTTTCTTCTAAATGGGAGTGGCCTTTTCCAGTTACACTCTCTAGGTTGTTAGCACCACCTGACCATAAACAAACTTCGTATATTTAAAGAACAATAACCTACAACTTTTAAATACCAAGACATATATTAATTTACACCTTTAAGCATTTTTCTATTTCCTTCTTTTCCATCTTCGAGATGTAAAACACACTCCTTTCTTCCCCTGGTCACAGCACTGCCTCTGTATCAACAAAAAAGTATTTGTAAATTCCACTTTGATGCATTTATTTTGTCTGTTTTCCATTTGTCAATTAACTTTCACTTGTTTAAGATGAACATAAATCCTGAATATTTACACAACACAATTATTATATGCCAAGTATCATTAGGGATTTGGTTTCATCATCTAAGGCACAACTATATTAAGCAGTAATTCTTGCCAAAGACGACAACTATTCACATAGTCCACATATTTAAGGCACAGGACAGCGACTCTTTCAGGAAACCAGGGTTCTGCTCTTTGTTTTTTTGATTAACCACTTAGACAACTTTGCTCAAATCACTTCACCCACAGTGCATCAGTTTGTTGTCAGAGAATGGGTTTATCTTTCTATGCTGTCATTTTCCTCACTCTAAGCAGCTCTGTAAAGCATTCAGAAGCCTACTGATTTATTTCCACAACACCTCTAAGACTAGGAAATTGGCAAAGTTATTCTGCATATGAAAAATACTGTCATCAGTTCCCATTCCTTACATAGTAGTGGCACAATATTACTATTTTTGCTCATCTTAATAAAGAATAAATGTTAGGAACATATTTCTTCTCAACCCATTCACCAACTGTGCACAGTTAATTCACATTGCAACAGTAATATAAATCAAGATCTAAGCTTACTAAACAGCACCTCAGATGCTTTTAGTATATAAAATGCAGTGGGATGCAGTGGGATATATCTCAGGTGCCAGGCTGAGAGTAGTGGAAACTGGCAGTGTGACTAAGTTCAGATTTTAAGTCCAACTTCCCCAGCACAGCACACAAAAGCAAGGGGCAAGACTCCGGATAGCAACAGTAGAAATGTAATTCCCAAAACTGGTAACCATATTGCAAGACATTACAATGCAGGGTTCTACACTCTCAAACCAGCTGGAAAGCATCCTAATTTTGGCTGTGCAGGAATCATTCCCAAAGCAAAGCCTTCAGGTGGAAAGGAAGTGTTCCAGCAATGAAGGATTACATGGCTAACCTGAACAGTGTAAGACTGAATGAATTTGCTAGAAGCTACTATTTTAATCTAGCAGCCTTTAAGCTGCAGTAGCATTATAGTGGGAACAAGGGAAAAGGCGGGCAGACTGTAACATTTGGAAGGAAAGGTGGGAATTTAAGCTACTGTGACTATACTCCCTTCTTCACATCTGAGGTCTGAGAGCAACTATGGAACAATGAGAATTTATTCCCATACACATTTCTTCTTTCTCAAAGTTCCTGCTCATCACCAAATGGTTTGGCTTAGCCACTAGCACATCCCATAGTCCAATTCACTCACTATCAGCACTGATTTTTTCCCCTTCTTTCTTCATTTGTAGCACCTCCATCTTGACAACACAAATCTCAAGGAGGAAGACATCACCAACTAAAAGCTTCTACCATTTCTTAAAACTGATTATTTTTGCTTTGTGGAAGTTAAGGCAAACATGCAGCTCTTCTAGTTCTAAAAATGGTTCACAACATCATCACCTACTGATTTCTACTACTTGGAATAGTTCCTCAGAAGAGGAACAGATTTCTTATAATGCAGCTGATATTAAAGAGTTCTGGAATATCAAGATCAAGAATGTAAGTTATAACTTTCCAATAAAAGCAACAAAAATATGTCCACCTTTACAGGGACCTCACCTACTTCAATGCTCCAATTCTCTACTTTGATAAAAAAGCATCTAATTGTACAGTATGCTCAATATGGAAGAATCCAAAAATACAGACAATTGCACCCTTTCAAAGCAGTAGGAACCATCTTTATCTCATTTCAGAATTCCCAAGCATGCCAGCCAATATTTTATCTTTGAAAATTTGTCTTACATGAATGACAACCTACAGGTTTAAATCTGAGTCACATTCTAGAACCAGTCTTAGGACTGAAAAACGATGAGACTACAGAAATACAGAATTTTGCTACTGCTTGAAGAGCCTCAAGGTGAATGTCAGTTCATTTTATATAAAAATACCAGGAAGCCTCATGCATCCCTTCTGCTAACAAAACAATGAAAAGTAATATTATTAAGAACAATATCATACATTTGGGTATTTAATAATGCTAAAATTATAGGGTTTCATTTCTTATTTCTATCCAATGGCATACACCTTCCTAGAACCTTTGACATGAAAAATATTGAATTAAGCAGATTCATACAGTGAAGTCCAGTAATTTTTAAACACAAAATCCCATTTGCAGTACTGATTAGAAGCAGCATTAACTGAAGACAGAAGGGAAAACAATCACCAAGAGAATTTAGTACTGAGGGGTTCAGGGGCACAGCAGGGAAATCAGAAAGAGGAAGACAATGAAACCTCACCAGAAGAAGATGGATTGAGAAATCTAAGTATCAACTGAAAACATCACCTCACTTGACTAGTTCTCAATTCTTCTTGCTCACCCCACTCCACCATTCAGTGACACTTGACATTCCACAATGAGAAATACTCAGTTCTTCAAGCTAACAACTTAAATTCATTCCCAAATCCATCTATAAATTGTAAGCAGTTTCATATTTCAGTTAATAAATAAAACTCTACAACTCCTTCTCTTCATTTCTCTCCCCTTTCTCTTGTGTCCTGCTAAAACAAAATCCTTCATTCTTCTTTGTATTTAAATGAAGATTCCTCAGTAACAATTTCTAGTTTTCTCCCAGTCTTAAGTCTTAGCTGCCAAGTGCCTATCAGTAGATAAAATCTAAAAGCTTATGGTAGAATTGAAATGCTGATACTCTGTATGTTAGTATTTAATTCTGGGATAAACTGTAGAGGAGCTATTGAGAGATGCATGTCAGCAACTTAACTTCCCTGGAAGTTTTAAGCAGCAGAACATTTCTTGTGAAGGAAGCAGAGGGTCGCTTAAATTTATTTTTTTTTCCTTACACATGTTTTTTTAACACATGTAACTCTCAGCACAGCTGAGTGAAAGCAGGTTAACACTGACATGGGTGGTGTCCTTATTTAAGAAAGCTCTGGTTCTGGTGTTACCACTGCTAGTGGCAGTTTGGTCAAACAACAGCAGATGAGAAATTGCTATGATTTTCACAGATTTCTGGGAAAACAGAAAATCAAGCCACTCTTCCTTGATCTGACCCTTGACAAGCTGCCTCTCAGCCAGCACATATAGTCTTGGTCATCATGTGCAACTATTCCCTGAGGATTAAAAATTGGTATAGACATGGAGTAACAGAAATGACTCATCAATAGACAAAAATGCATGGGAGAAGAGTAGAGTGGTGATGGCACTGCTCTTCTAGCATTCACTAGTCAAGCAACCAGAGCCACGAGGACAGGGAACTCCAACCTTAAAAAAGAATCTATTTCTTTTTATTATTCTCAGGCATACTTATCTTACGTGGGGATTAGGAATGAAGGCTGCACTCTGCCTGCACCTGCTGAGATTTCCAACTTCTTCCACCACTAGGGTTACATTATCAGATCTGACTTTTTGCTACAGTACAGGCTGGACGTTGCTGGGGCTCTTTTTGATAATTTTAAGTGTAGCTTCTACCCAGTTGACCCGGTGTTGTGGAAATAGTAGCGAAAGCTGAGAAAGAAGGTGATGTGGATACTACTATAAACATTATCAGACCTGGTCAGATCTGCAAATTAGAATGAGTAATGGAACTATTTTGCACAGTTTGCTTCTAATTCTGACACAGATGGCACTTAAACAAGGATTCCAGACTTGGCAGATTTCTTCAAAGTCAGTGCCAAGGCCAGGATAATCCTTTCTAGCAATTTTCTCCTTGATTTCTGAGCTACCAACTTCCAAATAAAATAGAATTTCTTATCTGCTGCTCCCTTTCTACAGCCATGCACTGAGCAAGCTCTGACAAATACAAGACCTTCAAATACTGAACCAAGCAACACCAAAAGAGTAATGAATCCCTACAAGGCACAACCCCCATTTCTTAACCTTTATCTTCAGGTGGGTCTATCACAAGGAAGACAAAAATTAGTGATTCAATGAAAAGGAAATTAAAAAAAAGTAAAAATATCTTCCTTGAGGTAGTTCTGACTCTCCACCTCTTAAATTATGCCAAGTGTGGCATAATGAACAATGACTGTTTTTAAGGCCAGCATTAATCAACAATGGTTGTTTTCTAAAGTTAGCATTCACTACCAAAAGGAAGATGAGCCAAACCCAGACAACAGAGCAAAAACAGTGCAAGGGACACGTGTGTACATTTGCCTGCAATGGACATTGTGTACATTTCCTTGCAATGGACATGAGCAATGGACATTGTGTACATTTCCTCACACAAAACTACTTTTGAGAAAGTTCTTTAGTCACAGCATTAGGCAAATAACCAACAGAGCCAACTCTGAAGAGAATGGAAACACACTCATGAAGAATAACCAACTGCAAATTTGCACTGACCATTATATTCTCTTCTGAGATGAATCTTAACGTTATCAGCACAGACACATTACAGGAGAAGAAGATACACCAGAAATCTCATATCCTTAAAACAGACATTTTGTTGATTTATTCTAATAAAGACGATGAAAAGTCTTCAAAGCTGACAAGAGCTCATTAACATAGGCTTTCATACAAGACAGGGAAAAAGGATAGACACACATTTTTTAAAAAATTAATTGCTGTTCAGGGTCTAGATAAACACTTCCATCAATATCAATATGAGTTTGCATATAGGGACAGTTTAGCATACAGTGCAAAGACTCTGTAGCCAGATTATGAATTTTACCAATTATAAGCCTTTATAAACATCAGGCAAAAAAAAAAAGCTTGTTTTTTGTTGTTTTGTGTCTGTGTTTGTTTTTTAAGATTGCTCTTATAAGGCCACATAAAAGCTTTAAAGTAATCAGACAAAGGATAAAAGAGGAGACTATCCCAGTAAGGGTCTATTAACAACTGATTGTTTATCCCAGGTAAAAACAAAAGCCACACATCTGAGCAGAAAGTAGTCTCACGAGTTCAAAATCATTGTTTTTAAGAACACTTCAGTTCAGTGAGTTAAGTGCACTTGGGAGACACCTAATTTTACAGTTTTCTAAAATAATTAATTCAGAAGCAATACTACTTTTACTAATATTAAAGTCCTACGCACTGAAATTTCAGATCAAGCCTCTGACAGATCTTAATGTTTCCAACAGGCATGCAGTCATTCATTCCAGCTCTGCACTTTGGCTTTCTGAGGACTGTACTCCAGAATTTCTGCAGATTGAGTAGCTGGCACAGAGAACTCAAGATATAACTAATACTATTTTCAGTGCTCCTTTATAGAAAACCAGTGCATGTCTCTTCCGACCTGAGAAAACTTACAATCTTCTCACGTCATCCAAACAACAAAGAAAATAAAGTTGTCATGTATATTTCAGACATTTAAAAAAAAATATCTTGCTCCATACTGCCAGTCAAATACCTCCAAGCTATGCTTCACCTACCAGCAACTGAGAAGAGGGTATATACTTCAAACACAAAAGATGCCACACACAACATAACCCAAAAATCATAAGAATTAAATATCAACAGGATGGAAAATACGCACCAGCTACTACTGCAGGCAATTAAAAGACAAAAAAAAATCAAAACCAACCTACCAATCCAATTATCCATCAGAGACTCTGCAGCTACTGCGGCTCTTACATGACTTGCAGCCTTTCTGATCAAGGGCCGTCACAGGACATCTAAGTGATAAGAATTTCACATTTCAAAGTCAGAATACCTACCAGCAATTGCCAGTTTTCAAGAAGCACAGGGATACCTCTTCCACTTTTTTCCATTTTAAAATACTGAAACACAGTGAAGACATTCAATGTAAGGTTTTTTGTTCACTTGTCCTATTCCAGTAACTAAACTAACCTCTGATTGTCAATCTCCTTTGCAGCAGGGAGCAAAACGACTTTGTTAGAAGACCCCTGCCCTTAACTCATCACCTAAGTTTCTATATATGATTTCTCCTCTAAGCTTACAGTATTACGATGAAGCTCCACAAGGGCAGAAAAAAGAACATTTCATAGGTATCATCACAACAGTCTATGCATTTTCACCACTGAATGAGGAGAAGAAGCCCATCCAAACCAGTCCCCCTAGCGACTCAGTGGGAGTCTGAAGAGATGTGGCATATCACTACTCTCTCTTTTCGTGTGTGAGACCAGCTTTCTATTTTTGCTTTGGGGTTTTTCCCTGGTAGAAGACATAACTCCTTACAGAAACTAGGCAACATTTTAACCCATTCATCAAATTTCCCTCTACTTCTACTTCTGAACAACTTTAAAATATTTTGTACACAAAAAATTAAATCTGTATCCAGCAGATAGCATTAAATAAAATATGCTGACCTGTTGGCAATTGCCAGGTCTGATTTTAACACAGCACTTTTTTTAGCCTGTTGCTTTCTAGTCTTTCCAGCCTTTCCAGCACTGATACTGTCTAAAAAAAAAGCTAAGAATATTTAAAAGACATGTGATTTATTGCCATTTCCAACCTGGCATCCATACATTCCAGAATACATGCATGACAATCAATGCTGTAAAAATGTTTCCTGTCGTACTTTTAAGAGTGCTATGTGAAATACATACAGAAAAAGGTAAGACCTTCTAACAACTGTTCAAATGCCTCCACTGGCTAATTTTCATTTAAAAATGCATGTAGGGAAAAAGTAGTCTTTATATACTGTGTACCAGTAGCCCTGTTCTAAGCTGAACAAAGCAGGAGACACCGTACTCAGGTGAAAACACAAAAATCGCTTGTCTGATGTTCAACAAAGAAGAAAAACCACTTGCTTGCTAAAACTGGGTACAGGAGAAAAACTAGGAATCTCTCCAAAAAGTGTTACATAAGGCATTGTCAAACTTCACGTCACCTCCACAGGGCCGCAAGTTGCTATTTTCCCCCATCCCCCGGTGCGCAGGGATTAATGATCTAAATGACACACTTCTCGGATAGGAGGTAATAGCAGAAGCCTTCCCAAAGGAGCGCTTCCCGGGCTGGAGGTTTGCAGGGGAGGCTGGCGGGTGATGGGGAAATCACCCTGCTCGGCTCAGCGTCCCAGCCCAACTCCGGCTCTGCCCCCGGCTCCCGTTCGGGCGGGCAGAGCGCTCACGCCCCGCGGCTCGACTCCCTCCGTCCCAGGCGCGGCCGCCAGCCCCGGCTCTCCCGGCCGCGGAGCAGCGGCACTCGGCGGGGCCGGAGCCCCGGCTCTCCCGGCCGCGGAGCAGCGGCACTCGGCGGGGCCGGAGCCCCGGCTCTCCCGGCCGCGGAGCAGCGGCACTCGGCGGGGCCGGAGCCGGAGCGCAGCCCGGCCGGAGCAGAGGGCGTGCGGCGCCGGGCCAGCGAGCGGAGCGGAGAACCCTCCCTCGCCCGGGGGGACGTGCCCCTTTGTGCCGGGGAGCGACACGCGCGCCTCCGCCTGAGCATCTCTTCAATTCCGGATCTGACGGGGATTAAAATCCAGCACATAAAGCTGCCAGCCCTGCCCTCCGGACTCGGGTGCCCCCTCCCCGGGCTGCTGGAAGGGAGACACTCACCGATTGTTTCTTGCCCTCCCCCGCCTCTCGCCTCCAAAAGCAGCAGAGACTCGACAAGAAGGTGCTTACCTTCCCCGGGTGGCTCCCGGGCCGGGCGCTCAGCGCCAGCCGCTCCGCGCAAACAAGCGCTCCTTCCCCCTCCTGCGCTCCAGGCGGGCAGCTCCGGCTCCGTCCCCGCAGCCCGGCGCTCCGGAGGTGTCTGCCAGCGGCTCCCAGCTGGGGCGGCAGCGGCAGCTTCACTCTCCGCGGGACGAGGAGCCGCTAACGGTGGGAGGAGGAGGAGGGCGGTGGCGAGGTCCCGACTCTTCCCGGGATGCGCCGCCGAGGTGGCCGCCTCCTCCGCCGCCCAGCTCAGCTCTCTCCGGGGCCTGCCGCCCCGCTCTGTCCCGAGGTGCAGCCCGGCCGCGTCCGTCCGTCCGTCCCGCTCGCCTTCCCCCGCCCTCTCTCCGGCGGCGAACCGCGCGGCGCACAGGCCCCGCCGGCGGCCAGGAGGACCCGGGGGCAACGGGGGATTCCGGCCCAGCCTCCTGCCCGCTCCCCGGGGCCTGGTGCACACTGTCCGCGGGGAGAGGAGGCCCTGCCCCGGCCTGGCGATCAGCTCCGGGAAGGTCACCGGCACGGCGGAGCCGAGCACGGAGAGGCTCCCTCCGGAACCGCCGCGGTCGCTGCTATTGCTGCCGGCCCGGAGTCAGCGACCGCTGGGTGCCGCGCTCCGACCGGGTTCGCTCCGTGCCCGTGCCTGGAGACCGCCCCCGAGTCTGAGTGCCAGGCTGCCCCCTTCCCCTTCCTTCCTTCCTCGCCTCCCGCCCCTTCCCCGCTGTCAGCCTTCCCCCGCCGGCTCCCTCCGGCGCCCGGTGCCAGGCTGCCCCCTGCGGGTGCCGGGGCCGCGGCTGCCCGCCCGGCGGGCCGAGGCGGAGCCGGGAGCGGCCGCCGCTGCCGCTCGGCGGGTGCCGGGAGCCGCACGCCCGCCGCCGCGCTGCCCCGGGCTGGCTCAGCGGCGGCCGCAGCGCCCGTGTGTCTGTGTCATGTCTGTGCCTGGGCGGGCGGAGGCGCGGGCCGAGGCGGGGCCAGCCCGCTCTCACGCCGCCCAGCGACAGGCGCCGAGCGCCCAACCAGCGGCGGCCGCCGCCGCGCAGCACCCGCCCGCGCAGCGGGGCTCCCCGGGCCGCTACACCTGGGCAGCGCCGAGGGGGCCCCGCCGGCGTGACAGCCAGTCCGGGCCGCGCCGCCGTCACAGCCAGCCCGGGCCGCGGGGGCAGCGCCGGTGCCGAGCGCCGCCCGGCGCGGGTAAGTGCGGGGAGGGCGCGGAGCGGCCCGGCCCGGCCCCTGCCTCGGGCGCCGGCGGCGGTGGAAGACCCAACTCCGAGCGCCGGTACCGCGTCAGGAATGAATAAATATGACGGCTTCTGGCTTACATGTGTGCTTGTAAGGAGCGTGTCCCTGCGATGTGTCCTTTCGTGCTGGCAGCTGCTGAGTCGAGTGATAAGCGCACCTTTTGTTATTTCTTTTTTTCCCCCCGTGAACATAGAGCAACCATCAACGCGGTTTTTTTTTAATTCATAATTGTACTTCATTAGCAGTGTCAAATGGATTTTTGCAATACATCAGCATTCTCAGAGTACTGTATGATAAGCTGTGTGTATGGGTGTATAGTGTGCCTGAAATTCCAGTAGGAATATGCAAGGAGAACAGTGTGCATACAATGCATAAGAAAGGCATCGATCCATTCTTAGAATGGAAGATGAAGCAAAGTATACATGTGCTTTGAGTAGCAATGTAAATAATCAAAATATGAGTAATTGAGTTAGTAATCAGGATTTGACTGCTTTCTTCTAGAAAGATAAGGGAATAGTTTAGTGTTCTCTAAAAGATACAGTGAATGCTAATTTCTCTCATTACATCAGCTGCTTGAATGCTGTAACTCATGCAGAAGTTTCTTTATTGGGCAAAAATTATGTTTTGCAGTATACTGTACCAAAGTATTGTGAACTCTGGAACAGGTTATTCATAGCAAGATAGTATTTGGTAGACTTGATTAAGGTATTGGTTCATCAAGCTTATTGTTCTACCACCAGCAGCATCCTTTTCCTGATGCTTTAGTCAAGCATGATATCAGATGAACTGAAGTAAATCGTGATGTTGGATATGCCACTGATAACACAAAAGTGTTTAGTTTACTAACTGAAAATTTCGACATACTGTGATAACTAGGAGAACATTTTGCAGGGGGGAAAAACCCAACTCTGCTTATCTGTAAAAATAATTTAGTTATTTTAGGAAGGATTTTCTAGAATAGCTGTGGTTGCATACAGATTGGCGTCTATGTGCTTACTTTCATGAGCAAATCAAAGCCAGAAATGAGCTGTACTGAACTGACTTATTTTCTCCTTTCTCCTATATGAAGCTAAAGGATTAGCCTTAAAGTAATAATGTTCTCTTGCACTGTGGAAGGATTGCAACTGCTTTGGTGACAGTGACAATGAATGAATTTCTGGGGATGTAGGGAGGACGAAGCAGGGCTGTGTGTACAGCTTCATTATTAAGAAAGCCAGGCTGTCCCCTCTCTGTTACTATAATTTTCAGCAGTTTCATAGTTTCCAGCCTCATGCTATTGCTAACCTGCCAGAGTCGGATCCTACATAATATTGAACAATTTCTGGAGGTTCTTAAGTTCTTATCTTCTGTTTAGAACAGGGAACTCTCAGAACCCACAAGAATTCTTAGGGTTTAAGAGCAGCATGGATTATTAGGATTATCTAATATGCTACCATACGTGACAAATGATAGAACTTCATACTGGGACAAAATGTCTTACTTCCAATTGCTCTCTATCTGTCAGGTTGGTGACCTACCCACAAAAGGACAACAGTTGTCCAAACCCAGAGCAATGTTTGTCAGAGGCTCCAGCTGAGAATGCTTACCACGAGGTTACAAAACCTGACAGGGACAGGAAGAATGACTACCTATGAAGATAGACTTTTTCAGAAACTGTGTTTACAAGCAAGTAATCTTTTTCATAGTCACAATAAAATTGCTCTATCAGTCTTTGTCCTTGAAAATCCTGAAGTTGCAATTGCTTTGGACATTGAGTAAACAAGCAGTGCAGAAGGATATTTATGCCAAGGACAGGTAGAAGAAATTAGATGCAAATATTTGCACTTCAGATGTCATTCAGCCAGGAGGAAGGTTTCTCTAGAAACTACACAGGTTCTGGAGTGAGATGTCTATTTGCATGTTAAAGAAACAAACAAAAAAAGCAAAACCTATAGTAATGTCAAGCATATAACTTTTTTTTTTAAATTATTGTTTCATTAGGTAAAAATCTCAAACCTTCAATAGTCCTATTATTTAAAAATGTTATAAACCAGATGTTTATTTTTAAATAGAAATGTGTCAATTTTGTAATATTGTTAAAGGATTGATTTATAGTGATGTAAAATTATAATGTGAGTATTTGGTCTCATTTTTTCTTTACTATAACAAAAGATAAGTCACAACAGTTCAGAAGATCAAACAGATTATAATGTTACTACACCAGAACATCAGTAAATAAAATAATTATAATGTCTGATCATAAGACCCTGCACACTTACAGATTATCTGGTTTTTGATTAAAAGAATAAAATTACTTTGCATTTTAGCATTTCTTGTGAAAGGGAGGTGTTAGGCCCACAAGTATTCAAACTTATAAAAGTGCATGAAGTTCATCTCCCATTTAACACCAATGAAGTCCTTTTTACATTCTTACAGTTGCTTCATTGTTCTAGCTGAATTCAACCACTATGAGGTCTTTTGAGAAAAAAAAGACAGTGCTTTGTTCAGAAGGCGACTGAAAAGTGCATTATTACTTTAAATAGTGCAGTTTGTGCCAGTTGAAATGGAAGCTAAAATATTCCTGAAAACCGGGAGCTTATTTTGTCCCCATTCCTACACACACACTCTTGTGGCTGGTCAACATTTTGAATACCTAGTGAGGTAGATGCTGCTCTGTCACACTCAGGATATGGGATATGCACGGACAAAGCCGAGTTCTCCATTGCCTTCTTTTATGTGGAGTTGATGAAATAGCTACTTTTCATAAAATCAACCATTCAGGGTGTTGTCACAGCGAACAGAAAGTCAAATCTGATTTAGCTGGCTAGTTGGATTGTGCTAACTGATCCACAGAAGGTTGTGACTCTTTGTTTGTGGATTGCTTTTCTTCTAAATGCTAAATTGTGCATCTTGCTGATAGTATCAGAGCATGGAGAGCAAGACCAAAAGTCTGAAGCAAGTCCTAACCCTTGAGATGCTCGTTACCATCTGCTGCTGCAATGAGTACAGCACTACTGCAGAACAGGCTGCCTGGCATGTCTTGTGGTAGGAAAAGGCATTTAGACAAGAAATAAGTGAAATTTAATCTACTTGGGAAAAATAAATTCCCAGTTCTCGAGTATGAAGTAGAAGCTCTGTTAAATATGCTGTCCACAATGGGCAGTAAATTAAAATTTAATGGAGATTTTCCTGTTACAGAAAAAATTAAAAAAAAAAAAAAATAAAAACACCAAAACAACAAAAGCCAAGAAAGAGCAAAGAGCAAGATTCAGATTTCCTGGATTTATAGGAACTGGAGAAAAATAAACACTGATAAACTGAATGCCTTTAAATAGCCAGAAAACACCATAAAAACCTAAAACTCTAAGAATGCAAAGGAAATTTACTTATTAATTCAGAAATTACTTCTCTTATACCAAAATAGCATTTAGACAATAGTTTAGAATAGTTAACTGTTTAGAAACAGTTAACCCAGATTGTTCTGTTTCTCTCATTACATCAGGTGCCGCTACATCAGAAGATGTCATTTTCATGTTGGTTTCTCCCAGATTTCAATTGTACTTCTAGTTGTAAATCGGTAAACACCCATAACTAGAGGCTTACCTAGCGTTATGCCTTATAAGAAAAATATTGTGAAGGAAATATATTGCTTTATATTTCTGACAGAACTCTCTGTATACTTTTCTTTCATTGTTGCCATTTACTACTTTCCATTTGTTGTGATTCAGTCATTTAGAGAAGAGTTGGGGGGTTTTGTTCTTTTAGTTGTTCATTTGGTTGGTCTTCTTTAAGGATTAGTGATTTTAAACCAATAAAAACTAATGAAGATATGCAGAATAAATATGATGCAGCTTTAATTTTATGAAGATAATCTGATTTCAGGTTGATAGTACTTCTATAAATTTTGATCTACCATGATGAAGACTATCTTGTGTTTCTACTTACAGAAATAATTGTTACTGTTTTGATTATATGTTTTACATAACTTAGAAAAAACTTAATTTCATGCACTATTTATTTTTTCATATTTTTTTATGCCAAGGAATCTTAACCCCTATGCTATTTGCAGCAACATTCTGGATAATTTGCAGTACCTTAATTGTGCTGTGCTAACACGTGTCATTGCCTTTACAGAGTCCTCTGGGAAAGAAAAGTATCACTGGACAAACTTTAAAATAATTTCAAATTTCACTGGCTAGGAAGGGGACAGTGACCCCGGCACTCCTAAGCCTAAATCAAGGTATGTCAAGGTCTGTGGAGCAGCTGCATTGATTTCACTGCCATTTAAGCTGAAATATCCTTGATGTCCTAATCTGTGTTCTGGGAAAACATATATACACACGCACTTTTATGAGGTTTTTTTTAATAATTGTTTCTATTTGACTGCTTCACCTCACTGCCAAGCAAACCGTGGATCTAGTGTCTCTTTCTTGTTACTGTGTTTCCTTTGTTACACTTGGCCATTTATTACCCTGCGCTGTGAATGCTGAGACTAAGAAAAGCCTTAACTGAATTGTAGACATGTATAATTAATATCTGCCAGCCTTTCTAGAAATATTAAAGCACAGTGTGTATTATTCCTCCAGTCTTAGCCTTATACATTTAGATTTTAATTCTGAGGACACCTTTCACTGGTGAAAAAGAGGATACTCTATCTGATCCCAAGAAGACCTTTTTTTCCATTAGCAATACCTGTTTTATACATGGAAGTTTTAATTGTTTCCAGAACAGCTTCATTAACTTCTGAAAGTGTTACCAATACAGGCCTCCCCAGAGCCAAGGTTCTAATTAGAAAGAAAACTGGCCTTAGATTAGTTTGAAGAGTGGTGTCTTTTTTTTTTTTTTAAAGAGAACCGGAAAGCTCATTCCATCATTGACAGCGTGTTTCTTCCAGAATGTAGGAATAACTGCCAGTTGTATGAACTCAGAAAATACCTGTGAGAAATGAATGATTCCCACAATAAAGCAACCTCTTCAGACAACCAAAAATAGTAAGCCTAATAATGATTATGTAAATAATGTTGAGATGTGCATTCAAGGTCTGTGCAGTTCAAGCAATGTCCTTTATGACCAACAGTCTATGTCAGCTCCAGGGTCCCTGCCTCAGTGGGTTGGGCATGTTTGGAGGTTGCCTTATGAGTGCTTGGGTTGCTTCCTCAGGTACCCAGACTGTCAGTAGTAATCTGGCCTTTGTCACATTTACACTGATTTTATATTAAACATGCTTTAAGTCTGACCAAAAAAAAAAAAATCTATACAGGACTAAAGAGTGAGTGTAAATAGAAAATGTAAACTAAATTAAAATAGATGGATGAATAATAAAAACACGGATCCTAGACTTGTTAAAATAATTTGAAGGTTTGTGTTGATGGTCAGGCCTTTAAAATCTGTATGAAAAATGTACCTGGATTGAAAATAGGTACTAAGGGAAAAGAAATTACCCCCAACTTTTTTTATAAGGATCACTGCCTGATGTATCAAATGGGAAAGTTTCTGGCCAAGAATAAAAGACAGTAACCATCAGTTAAACCCTGGAACTTCCATATTTTTTCCCATGAAGGTTGTGTTTTAAATATTTTCTAGGAGGATTTCTCTAGAAAGCAGAAGTGCATTATAGCTGCTACTTTCCAGTGAAGAGAGAGTAAAATAAACCCCAGATCCTGAGTAATGACTCAGGCTTATTTGCTTTTTGGCTGTTGCAACAATAGGAATGCCCAGTTTGAAAGTGTTCTGGCAGTTTAACAAAATTTGTAGAAGAAAGTCCACTTTCATGTCCTTGTCAGACAAAAGCACACTGAAAATGTGTGTACATGGTTCTGAATATAAACAGGGAGCATAGTCTGAGCAGCTAACACAGACTTATTTAAGTGGTCACAACTGGTTGTGTATCTTAGAAATGTACTGTGAATAAACTAAAATGTTCTTTTTCTGGGGATGAGGTGTGACTGTGAGCTTCATCCTGCTCTCTGTGCAGGATTGTCAGTGCTGAAGAAAGTTTCTGTGTTCTTGCTGACATTTCAGAAGTTGTGAGCTACGATCTGTACTTGCTACATTGGCAAAAGAATAGGACAGGTCACGCCATCTCAGCAGTGAAACTGTCAGTAACAAGGATAATCCTCAGTCTCAACAGCAGTTACAGGGAAGTTGATGCTAAGGTCAGGCAACAAGGCAAGACCAATACTAGTGCCAATGAACCTGTCAACATTAAACACCTCTTTTTCAGAGTGGTACTTCAACGCTTCAATAGTCTGTGCTTCAGACTGTGTCTTGACATGGTAGGGGGTTTTCCTTTCATTTGGGTGAAGCTAAAGCTGTCAGACCTACTAGAGGCCAAGCAAACAAGGCCAGAAACAGGACAGACCTTTAGAGTCTGAAGGTGACATTGAAGGAATCCAACATCAGACACAAAAAATGCCCCAGAAATTTAAGGTATTTTACACTCTGTGCATGTACTTGTCTTTCAGAGCTTGGCAGCCACAGGGGTGCTAGCATTGCTGCTTCCTCTGAAATTGCAGTCTCTATCAGATTGTGTACTGAGGAAAGGCGTAAGCTTATATTTACACCATGGATGGTGTCAGAATTCACAGTTCCTGCACCACCTAAAAGAAATGACCAGACCAAGCAAATTTTCCAGTGAAATCAACACATGTTTAAGTCCATGAAGGGAAGAATTTCATCTAGAGAGAAAATAACTTTGAACAACACTTTTCCAACCAACATACAAGAGCTCAGTGCTGGAAAACAAAAAAACTATCCTGTCACTGTGCCCTTTGCCCATTTTGAAAATATTTCCAAGTGTGATACTTTATTGTTCGTATGTCAGCTTGACATTGCAACAGTTCCAGTGAGAGGTTATAACTTGAGAGATTTCTCCCGTACCAGACTTGATGCCAATGGCTTTTGGAAACTTTTGCCCACCTTCTTCCACTCAGCATAACTAGGTGCAAAATAGATGCAGCCAAGACAAGTGATCATCAGCAGGAGAAACTGTATTTCCTTGCCTTCTCCCACATCTAGGTGAAAAAGCAGCCACTCCTTGGCAATGGGCTTTATGCCAAGTGCAGCAGTAGCTTTGTTAGGGCAATCACTCAGCTTCATTATTACCTCATTTTTATCAATTAGCTGATTGAAAGGAAGGATTAGTGCAAGTTCTCTTTCTGCACTGTAATCTGTGATAAGTTTGAGAGGTGTTGGAATATTTACTACTGGGTGATTGGCAGCTGGAGCCTCAGAACTAGTGATGGTTTATAAATCCTTTCCGAATTCTGCTAGGGAACAATGATACCAGTCTGGGAACATTAAAGGAAAAAAATAATATTTAACCGAGCCTTTAGAAATCTGTATGTGCTTAGTAGAAAGTTGATAAAAGGGAACAGCTGCATCATTAAAGAATCTATACCCATAAAGTAAGCTCAGACCTCTGCTTCTTTCTTGACTAACTCAGCACCTAAGAAAGCTCACTCTCCTTAGAACCATTACCAGGCTTTACATCTGCTGATCCCTGACAGCAAATGATTTAAAAAAAAATTCTCTTCACCACTGCAAGAGAAAAACTGAGTTTTTTCTAAACTGGATATCTCTCTCTAGTCAAGCCCGGGTAGGGATGGATGCTGGAATTAACAATGGTGAGTTTATTTCTTCAATAGGAGGGAGAAAGAGAACAAAAGATATTTGATGGGGTGGTGGGATACAAAATGAAAAGCAGGATTGTCTGGGTGAAGAAATCACATGTTGCTAAGATAGAAATGGATATCTTAAGAGTTCTGTGAAGTTGGCACCTGATCCTTTTGCACATCAAATAAAGTAAGGGCCTGGTGGAAATCACTCTGTCATGATGTAATTAAGAATAATGTTATAATCTGAAAAAAAAATCTGTTTGCTTGTGAGAACTTAGTTGTCTAATTTTATATACTTGAGTTTGCAACCACAGCAATGTTCTGTTAAGGTGGCTTTGGTGTGTAAGTCTGGATATTGCAGGAATGGAGAAGATGGAGTCTTAATAAAGATTTTCTTGCTTCAAGCTTGTACTGACTGCATTGCTCACAAGTGCCTATATGAACAGGAAGATTTTTTTTCATAGTTTCTTTCTAATGATGGTAAAAAAAAATTCCCAAAACCTACTAATAGGCACAAGTAAAGGTCAGATGCCAAGATATCGTTGAAGGTCTCAGAATATTATGATAGTCCAAAGAGTTTGTATTTGTTGTGGACTACAGTTAGAATAGAATTCTGCCATCAGATTTGGGATTTGATCCCTGAAATAATAAAACAGATATTTTCCTTTCTAAGCACTTTTTAAGAAACCAGCTCATTAATAAATGACAGGTTTTGAAAAATATTTTGGCAGGATTGGTGTAACAGGGCATGAGCAGAAAGACAATCCTAGCAACCAGCATTCACATGGTTAAAGGCTTACATGCAAGTGACACCTACATGACAAACTGGATGCTGGAAGATACAGCTGTTACTGCTTAACTTCCATCCATCTGCCCCATTACCTCAGCAGATCAGTTGTTATATGTGCTAGTAACCAGGTGCACACAATGATTAATTTGATAAACTCTCTTTCTACAGTTGAACAAATTTAGGCTCCAAAGAAAGTTGTGGCCTATCTATCCTGTAACTGATAGCAGAATATCCATAACACACAATCACACAACCATTTAGGCTGGAAAAACCTCTAAATAACTAACTTCGGGCCAGAAAATGTGAAAGAGGTGCAAACAGAGAATACTGTCTAAAGACATTAAAAGGCTGATTTTAAAGAGGAATTATACCAGCTGAATTGATGTTATGTTCCAGTTGATTTTCTAGACCTATTCCTTCTGCTGGGAAAGGAGGCAGCCTTTCGGAAAAAAATAATTTTTAGTTTCCTCTGCTGCAAAGAATAGTTTCAGAAGAAGGACATGCTTGAAGCTATTTGTTACAAAATGTTTAGGTTGGCCAGAGAGCTTGAGACTTCACAAATATGCCTCAAATATGCAGTGCAATGGAGTTTCAGCATAGTGTACATCCCTGATATAACTGGTGCTTAACATGCTGTTTCAAAGGCATCCTTTCAAGAAAATTTCAGTAGACCCAATCTCCAGCCTGTCCACAGGGTAGTTGTGCAGATCCACACTATATTTAGTGGGAAAATGACACTTTCTATGTTAGAGCCTTAACATATATTGAACTGATCAACATTCTTTCAATGACACGATTGCACAACAAAGTCAGTAGCCCCACAACTCTATACTTGCCAGTTAATTTTGGTGGAAACATGTAGATACTGTTTTTTGGGGTTTTTTTGTTTTGTTTTGTTTTGTTTTGTTTTGTTTTGTTTTGTTTTGTTTTGTTTTGTTTTGTTTTGTTAGCAGGGCTGTTCCTTTTAGGAGTCTGATAGCAGTAATATACTTTCCATTTTGTGTGTGTCATTTCACCAGGGACAGAAAGATATGGATGAAGTACGAAGAGCAAATGCGGGAGGACAAGTAGTTAGTAGAAATCACTAAACTCCAATGCTAAAAATATCCTGTCCCCACCAGTTTAAATTCACACCTACTCCTCTGAGTAGGTAAGAGAAAACAGAAAATTTCCATCTGCAGCTTTTGAAACTCCATTTGTCTCCTGAGTACTGAGCACCAGATCTTCAGCTGCTAGTGCTGAAACCTTACCATGTTTCTGGCAGATCCATTCTTCAACACCAGACTGCCAACTTGAGTGTCTAAATTCCATATGACCTCAGCAGTACTTGAGGGCAAACAACAATTGCCTGGGGATCTCACAGGATATTGTCAGCCTGACTGGGCTAAGCTGGGTAGTAGAAGAGAGCATTTTACAGTTGGGTACAATGTGCAATTCATTCCTTAGCCTCTTCCTGACTGTTTCCAGCTCTGCCTCTAGCACTGCTGCTCAAACATACTGCTTTCCTAGAGCTAGACACTAGCTCCTAATGAAGCCCATCAGCAGTACATTCGCTGTTCAAAACGGGGGGGGGTGACCATCTCAAAGCAAACCAGACACCAGAAATAACCCTGCAGTGTGGACATGGACTGGGCAGTGAGCAAAAAGGATGGAATCAAAGAACTGCATCATGCATTTACGAAGTTTAGGTGAAATTAACACAATAGTACACCAGGCTGGAATGTAGTTGCTGGAAATGTGGTCACAAAGGTCTTTTTGACTGGTTAAGGCTGTTAATGAGAAAAATTACTTCGCTTCTAATTGGTATGCATGTTAAAAGCTGTGCCCCAAACAAGTGGAAATCAGATAGGATTCTGAACAGACTGTGTAAAAGAAGTCCCAAGGAGTGGAACTCAGAGAAAAGGAACTTGCTGGTAAAACAAGTTAATTTTACCAGTCACGGCAAATAATGTCAAACAGATTCTTTATACTTGCATATTTTTGTGATGTCAAGCTGTAAGAGCTCAGAAATTTTCCAGAGCTTGTTGCAAATGCTATTGCTCAGTGGAGGTCTGAGACTCTTTGGGACAAGACTGAAGATCCCATCTCTAGCCTCAGCGAGTCACCAAAGGCTATGGGTACTGAGACCACAGCTGTGGAAAAGATATACAGATATGCTGAGTACTGCATATTGTCAATTTTCACAGGGAAATCAAGAAGGCTTTTATAGGATTGTGTAAACCTTTGCAACAGAGCAGCACCATAGCACCATGTGTGGACCAGGTGAGCCTCTATACCAAGGCTGTGGAAAACCAGCTGTGATTGCAGCTATCACCACTGAGAAAACAGCCAGGATGAAGAGAATTAAACAGTCTGAAACAATTATTGCATAGGAAATTGTTCCAGAGGGAATCAAAAGGTGCAGTAGGAAAAAAGAACTAGTTTGGTGGAATCTACTACTGCTGTTATGAAAATATTGATTTGGAAAATAAGTTCTGAGGTAGTAATCTCTATATGATACAAAGGTAATTTTCCAGTTGACACACGTTTTTTCAGAGGGGAAGAAAATCAGCCTGACTTCTGTACTTCTGTAGTTATAGGAATCCCTTTTCCAAATTTCTCATCTATTCATATATTTCCATATTCCCTTGATTTTTTAAAAGCAGTTATTCATGGCTGCAAGTGCAAACATCTGGCCAGTGGGAGGGAGTAAAAGGTAGCCAGAATAAAGAACAGTTGTCTGGAGCACAGACAAATCACTGAAGAACTTTGCTGCTTATTTCTTGATTTCTTCTTTTTTTTTTTTTTTTTTTTTTTCCCTTTTATGGCTTGCGTTGGTGGGATTTACAGTCTAAGAGCTAACTCATTGTTAATGCTGGTTCTCATCTGGGAATAGACACATTTAAATGCTCATACTGTTGTAGGCACTGAAATTTAGCAAGCCTTTTTTTAACAGTGCTATTCTATAAAAAGCATAGGGAATGCCCATAAGAGGATCTTTTCCTTTAGCAAAAAGACACAACCTGATTAGAACATTACATAATCTTAATATATCTTTGGTATCTTTGGTATTTAATGCAGAACTCAGACCCTAAGGTGCTGGTGATAACAGCATGCTGGAAAGTGGAAAACTGCCAGTCTGGTGACTTTTTTGTGGTTTGCCCAGAACTGATGGCAATTGCTAGATGAGAAGAAACACATGAGAGGAAAAGAAGGATGGCTGCCAACACTAAAAGTCACTGTTGCTCTTTCTTCTTCAGCTAAGACAAGAAGCCAATGCTCCAGCCATAAGCAGGAATGGGGTTGGTGGAGGATTAAGGAGCAGTGACAGATACTTGGCCTCTGGAAGAGGTTGAGAATGTCTGAGTGAAAAGATGGTCCTTGAATGCAGATCTCCAAAACTGAACGAAAATAAGTCTTAAAAACACATGAAGGGGGGAAAAAAAGGAGGTGGAGAGAGGAATAGGTCAGAAAGAAGAAATTGCGGCATGATAAAAGAAGAGGTGGGGGTGAACAATGGAGCCAGAGACCTATGCAAAAATAAATGAAAATAATGAAGGAAAAACACTAGCTGCTGTTTCAGTGAGCTGAAGGAAGTAAATAAGATTAAATGTGGGAGAAAATCACAGAGAATAAACACGGAAGGCTACAAACCTCATTGCAGCTCACAGCTTTCCCAGTGTGCTGAATGACTAACTCAACCATCTCATCCAACTTGTGAAATATTCAAAATACCATTAGTTAATTTTGTAACCTCCTCCCTGGAAATGCAGTACACTTTTTATACCACTGAAGATGTGCCTCACAAGTGGAAATAGTGGTTAATTTGACAAATTATTAACTGTTGAGCCCAACTGTCCCATCAGTAACCAGCTTGAAAAGGAAGACCAGTAAATGTGATGGCAGTGGAACATTAGCGTGTAAAACAGTGATCATTCTGTAGAGGTTAAATGGAAATGGCAAAACATCTATGCTGCCTCTTGCCCACTCTGAGCTTGTGCAGTATCTAAAGTCAGTCTCCAAATGTTACATACTAGAGTGAAGTCAAGATAAAAGATTTGAGCCTATCCCTGATCTGATCTCTCATGACAAGGAGAGGACAGTTTAGGAATATCAGCTTCAAGTGTTAATGAACACAGAATATAAGCAGGGACTGATATATTTTATTTATAAACACAGTATAGAAAACAACCTCCAATTTCCTGGAGTTCTTGGCTTCTTGCAAGGACTCTTGTCCCTTTTAGTATTCAGTATGGATTATGTTCAAAGTAAATTCCTCTGTTAAATGTCAGCAAATCCAATAAATGCATTAGCATCTTATCTAAGCAGATTGTTCCAAGTGGTTTTACAATGGTTAGTACATTTTATATGCAGCAAAAATCTTTAGCAATATCTGTTTTCCTTAGTTTCCTGTTAATTTGGCAAGGACTGGCACACCAGGCTTCATCACAGACCAAGACTGCATCAGGCAGGATGAACTCCTGATGAACATTGACCACTGAGACTAATAATAATAATACCTAGTTATTAGGCAAAAGTTTCTCCTGTGTGGGCACTCACAATTCTCCTCAAAGCAGACTGTGAGAATATTTGCAGCAGCTTTTGTCTCTCCCTGTAAACTGGTGAAGCCCCCACCAAAATGCAAATTAAAGTGCTGCTTTAGTCATACCACCAAGGTCTCATAGTTTCTGCTTCCAGTTTTAACAGAAAGATTGTTAAAAAAAAACAAAAACCCTAAACACATCAATGACCAAACCACCAAGACAAACTAACTCAGGGTACGAACTTAGACTCAGCTGTTGCCAGACAGAATTCCTTTTATCAGAACTTTATCCCAAATATTCAAAGTCTAACAGTCCACATCTTCCTCCAGCAGGCAGCAGGAGATTCTGGCAGATTCAGTTATGAGTCTGGGCCAGCAAGAGGTTTCTGCTCATTTGTAAAGTACAATTTGAGGTACAATTAAGATTTTTGTGTTGTGAGGGTTTCACAGAATGCAGTGCAGATGAAACATTTGAGTTAGCAAAATGACAGTCCAGAGATTGCAATGCAAAATTAGACCAGATAAAATTGTAGAGGGAGCATTTTAAAGAGAAAGATAAGCAAATGTCGCATTGGGGTTAAGGTCCTCAGGAAGTTAGAAGTGAAATTCAGTGACTTCAAGGGTCTTTGGAAAATGGTAGCTTATTTCTTGGACAATGCAGTGACACACCAGCTGGTAGGGAGGGGTGATGCCAGATGCTTCAATGTGTGCAGTGAGGTAGTGGGGGAGAAGATGAAGTAAAGGGAATTTTCTCCAGTCTAATAGGCAGCTAGAGGAAAATTATTTCAGGAATCAAAAGCATAAGGAGAAAAAATACAGTGGCTCAGCATACTGGAAACTCAAGATGAATGTAGAGCTCTCTTGCATCCCAAAGACAGACAATTTTCTCTTATTGAGAATTTTATTGTTCATGCCCATCTCCAAGACACAGGAGGATCATGGCTCTGGAATCTCACAAAGTTACAGCCAGACAACAATTTCCCCAAAAAGTGACAGAGGAAAAAGATTTGTAGCACTGGTAAGAGTGTTTCTAAAAGAGAAAAATCTGCTTTGAAGATGTTGTACACAATCATGTAAAGTCTCAAGCTGGAACTGACGTAAATCTCACATGGAGAAAGAAGGATGACAGAGCTGGTGTGGGACTTGCAGCCAGCTGTGGACCACCCCAAGAAGACTGTTTTTCACTTCCACATTAACTTCACAATATGCAGTTTTCAGTCCTGTTGATGTTGATGCATCCTTCTGTTTCTAGCAGCTGCCTGTGCACAGTATGTATTGTGGTAGAGGAATAATGAATCAGAGAATGCTTTCTCATGAGACTAGGCTAAGCAAGATGCCTGTCTGGTGGTAGCCAGCTTCTTTACTAATAAAAAATTCAAACCGTTACATCTCCTTCACTCTAGGGCTGGCTCCAGCACTCAGTCAGCCTCTTCCTCACAGAAAGCTGACAGTTAGACCAATTTTAAAGCATAAAAATCTCCTCATCTTGTCTTCATCTTTCCCAAAAGAAGCAGAACTGAGCTTAAAAAACCAAAACCACGTAACCTAAACCCATAGTTTTAAGAGGTACTTGTCCCCGGACAGGTACCTGATAAAGCAGCATTTTAAACCACTTTTCCCTGGCATTCTTTTCACCTATTACTCTTGACCTGTAAATCAGCTCTCAGGAGCACTGTAATGACTGAAGCAACAAGTCCTGAGCCCTGTATCGGACAAACACAACTGAAGGGACAGCAGAGAACATGCTTTGTAGAGGAAGAGGCAGCAATACTGAAAGCATTCATTGCCTTAGCAACTAGGACAACCTCTTCTTTAATTAGCACATCATGGTCTGAACTTTGCTAATAGAACCTGCCCACACTGCATGCTAACCATGGGTTAGGTAATCTCGCGCTTGCCAACACAGGCAGCCGACCACGCTTCTGCTTCCTGACATTCTCCACATGAGCACTCTGTTCTCAGGTCCCACATCTGCAGGCAGGCTGTGGGTGGTGTTAATGAATGATACATCCTTGTGGTTTCTCACCCTGGACTCATGATCTCCTATCCCATCACATATTTGTCTGGGCTGGCAGGCACAGGGTGCTGTGGAACAGCTCCTGTGTGCTCTCTTAGGATTTGGGAGGTTACTGTCCATGACAAAGGAATTGTTTCCTGGCATTAGCTTAGCAGATATGGCAGAGAAATAAGAGGGCTACCTCACTGCCCAAGCAACCCCCCTTGGCCTATCCTCCCCAGTTCCTCTCCCTGCCACCCTCTTCTGGAGTTTCTTCACCAGTGGCATTACTGATGACTACATGTAATTTCTAAGATCCAATGGCACAAGCAATTCTGGAATACACTCTTCCAGAAGATACGCCATATAGGTTTGTAGGGCAGTTATTTTCTGTTCCTTCCCTAAAATTGCAGGGAGAAATACTTATTAAAAACCTGATCAAAAGAAAATAGATATCTGGATGAAAACAAGCTTTGAGGGGAAAAAATTAGGGTTTACAAAGTCATTGTCATATCTCTGACTACAGCTCATTGAAATTTGTATCAACATAGCAATAGTAGCACTAAGTTTAGAGCAGAAAGTGAAACTGGTCTGAGTTAACACTGCTCAAGTATTCTGGGCTGAATTCTGTACTGCCATTGGCATTAGAGAAGGAGGGTCCAAAGCTAGCATGGGTCTGTGTATGGGAAATCCTACTGAAGCAGTAGAACATATCATGGTCTGAGACAACAGGTCTCACTAAGTGGGAAAAATACAGCATTCAACAGAAGAGAGAACTACATTTTGACTGTTTTAAATGCTTTATTTAATAACACTCTGAACTAAGGAAGCAAACTCTTCTCTTTTTTCTCCTGCTATATTTAATTAATCCTGGGATTTAGGGAAAGAACACAAGATCTTATGCTGGGTTTGGAACGCCTGCTCAGCAAAGCAGTGAATGACACTGACTACTTGTGGGATCACCTTCAGGGTACTTTCACCCACGGTTTCTGTAAAACTGCACGACAAGATGTTTCTTAATTAAAATATTTACATGTTAAAAATGTTGAAGGAGAGGTTTTCATAATAATGTGGGGATGGTTTCTGTAGATATTTATTTAGGGTTTTGGTGTGGTATGTTTTGTTTGTTTTTAATGTTGAACAAGATGAGCAGAAAGAGAAAGCTGCTGCCATCCTACAAAAGTAGAGATACCTATTCAAGATACCAGATATTCCTTATAAAGGTACACTCTTAGAAGCATGAAATTGCACCTCAAAATCAGTAAATTCTCTGAGTGCACATGCATACCATACAGCATCAATCACACATAAAATACTAACCTTGCATTATCGAATGCAGTTAATGCTTGGAATGCTGGCAAGAAGATGCTTTTCTTCTGTTCTTTAAAATGTCAAACTTTTAACAGATCATTGCCCCAACAGAATCAGAGATTCAGAGAAGTGCCGTGATCAAAGACACCCACCATTCTTCTGAAGAGGAATTCAGGAAATGCAAGTTCAACTAGTATATAGAACTATCACCTCTTTGCTCTGGTTATGTGCATCTTTAAATTAGCCATTAGATAATTCTGCCACTTCACTGAACTTTCTGCATTGAGGATATTTATTCTTCCTTGTCCAGGAGGAATGACTTTAGTGGTAGTTATGGAAATAAAAGAGATAATAAAGCTCCCATGCAAATCTTATGTTTTTTGTATTTTCTTATTAGACTGTAAAGTGATATTCCCAAAGGTGTGGAGTCAGGAATGTTTTAAAACTGCTGATGAGCATCACCCATTGCTATCTTAATTAAATAGTAGTGATTTACCCATTACAAAATACTTTGTTCCATTACAAAATCCCTTCCTAGTGTATGGAGGCATAAAAAGAGGGTGTAATATGAACTGCATAAACCATTTCTATGGAATCGAAATAGTGAAGTTGACTTCCTCTTGTGAAGTATTTTGAGATCTACTCATGGAACGTGCAGTGGGGGCAGGTAATTTCATTATTACTCTAAAAGACTCTTGCCCTTGTCTACATTGGAAGGTACTTGCTCAAGCAATTAAGATATGGAATGCTATCAATTCAGGGTGTTCCTTCCTTTTGCTGGAATAGTAATAGGATCTTGGAAACCACATAATAAAATTACTTTTCAAATGAAATCTGACATACTTGCGCACTGCTGTTTGTTTTTATGCACTGGTCCCTCCACCTATGGAGAGATCTTGCTGAGAGTTCCTGTTGCATTCCCAGAATAGTGATGATGATACTGCATTAAACATCTCCTTGGAAGCCAGCAAGCCTCTATTGCTTCTGTAAACATCTCTGGCAAGCCAAGCTTGCTCTTCTCTTCCTGTGCCATGGAACCATGGGGAAGCAGGAATGAAAGAAAGAATCCCTCAATCCATTAAAACCTGGAATTTCTGCAATATTCAACCTTCCAAGATTATTTGTTTCTGGAATAGGAGAGCCTTCCCACATGGTGATGATTGGTGGGAGAGTAGAAGAAAAGCAACAGAAATTTCCTGTGAAAAGTTTTTCTTTTCACTTTTTCTGTTTTGTGAAGATAGCCAGGAGAGGGTTTTCAGAGCTGTCCTTATTCTTTATGTCTCTCTTATCCTTTCATAAAAGTCTGCATGGTGTCAGCATCCCACACCCAAGGAATTTTGGTTCACTAATGCCCAGATTAGGGTACTCATGAAGATTCAGAAGAGATTTTATGATGTTTGTTTGCCAGAGCACATAGCTTTGAGAGGTGAAAAAAAAAGATAAAACCAAAATAGGTGTTTGGATTAAAAGTACTTTTAAACTGTAAACTTTAGCATGAGAACTTCTGTCATCAATTTGCTTTTGCACATAGAGTGGGTTAAACCAGGGAACTTCCAATAGGTTTCCTGGGTAGCAGGCAGATCGTGTATGTTAAAGGTTTTCCTTTACCTGAGAGAGTGGAGCCAGACTTCCTGGAGAAAGAGCACTGTGCATTCAAGTCTGATTTGCCATTATCATTAAATACTCTTTAATGACAACGTATAGTATGGGGAAAAACTGGTGAGAAATGCTAAAAGAAACTCATGTCAGTGCTATGATTTGTTGACATGTTTAAAACTCATCCCTGAAATGGATTGCTTTGAGTGAAGCACTAACTATACAATGACCACAACTCTTGTCAGGAACCTCTTGTTTGCCAAAAGGGAAGCTGTAGTCCCCAAAATTTTGTTTTACGTTCACCTGCTACATGGTGTAGTAGGAGTCCCTCTGTTTCACACACATTTGGCCAGTCAGGGGGACTCTTGGGTTCAGCATTCTTAATCACTTTATTATTGGATTGTTTTTTGGGCCACCCTGTGTGCATTAATCAAAAAAGTCCAGATCAAGAGAGGTCAAAGCAATGCCTCCCCAAATTTGCCACTGCCCTTTCCACAATTGAGAGCACTCCTTTAAACTTTGGACCAACATTTTTCTTTATGGCATCAGTGGACTAGGGTAACATTTACTTCAAATGAAATGTATTTCCATAAGAGTGACAGAGGGCCCCTGTAGCCTTGCTTGCCTGCAGGAGCAGGGCAAGAGGAAATGCCAAGGGCAAGTCTCGCTCAGACCTGCAGTCTTGTTCCCTTTGGAGCCAGAATGTGTTTCTTTTTTTATTCTTCCCTTCAGCAATGAATTGAGTTCCTGTAGCAGAAGGAAGGATTGTTGACCTATACATTCACAGTGGAAAGGTTACTTCAATCAGAGGGGAAAAAAGTCAAAAACAAGAGGAAATGGTTCCCAAATTGTGTGTGTGCATCTGGGAAAGAAAGCTCTTCTACTCTTAAACAGAGGTGTCAGAACAGAGCTCCTTTATGGTACTTCCAGCAATCATTCCAGATGACATTTCTTACTGTTTTTAGTATTAACATGAGCACACTTGCAAGCTCCACTCCTAAGTCAGAACACACTGTTAGCAATTGTACAAATAATTTCACACTTTCCCTTCATGGGAGATCTTAACAACTCTTCAGGAGACTATACAGAGCAATTATCAGGCCAAAAAACTTGGTTTTAGTTAACAAAAAAGTCAATGAAAAAGTATATTAAGCATATTCCTTGACTCAACACAGAATAAGAAACTATTAACCCCTTAACCCCTTAACAAAGGATTTGTTTGGAGGTTTTTTTTGGTCTTTTTTTTTTTTTTTGTTCTTTTTTTTTTTTTTTTTTTTTTTTTTTTATTTATGCAGAAGGTCCCTCCCTGTTATCTCCAAAAATGCCAGTGAAAATGCCATGTGAGGATGAGGAATTGATCTTATTTCCTCAATATGAATATGCACTGCCCTGTGGCTCTGGGCAGAGCTCAACTGTGAAGAGTCACAGGGACAGCACAGGTCCCTGGTAATTACTTCTGTGGATGGGGACAAATATAATAAAAAGCAGGGCATTAATGGACTTCAGAAGCCTCCGTGGTCAAAGTACATGAACCTTGTATCAGCCAGAGGTTGGGAGGGCTAAAGCAATTTCACCAGTTGTGTGATCTTTCTGTGAGTGGAGCGAGAGGCTCATGAGAGCACAGCAGAGCCTTTGTGTACACAAGTGAGCACAAAAGCTTGATGCTCTTCCAAAGCAAGGACAGGGGAAGCAGTTAGTGTGAACCCTCTGATTCAAGAACAGGTACCTTAGGACATGACAGTAAGAAGCACATCCTGCATGAAATCAGGTGTTTGCAATGTTTCTAAAGGGTGCAGAGGACTTGTGTGTATCTGGGGGGTGTGGGGAGGGTGAGGTTAGGCAAAAGAGGAAAGAAGAAAATGAAGTTCTTTAGTTAGTTCTTAAAATTACTGAGGCTAAAATATTTCCTAGCAACCCTGACAGCTCATTTCTGACTTGTTGTCCTTTGAGCCAGCCACAGCACTAGTTTTTAAATTCCGGCAAGAAATTCAAAGCTGTTCAACAAGTCCTCAAACCATAATAAAACAATCACGTTTTCTGTATATAAGTTTGTACACAAGACAGTATGTATAATTAGTCATGCACAATCACCTGTATTTACTGGAATCTGAGTTTTCCAAGACAAATGCATCCTCCTGTTTACAACATTTTTTTTCCTCAGAGACTGCACAGCGATTGCTTTTCACATAATAAAGGTGATTTACTTCCTTGTTGCATCACTTTGAAAATGTGGCTGCTTCTGGAATGATACTGAGCCAAATGGTTTAGGTATCTGGCCAAGAGTAAGTCTGTGAAGTTGGAGCAAGTAAGACTTCTGTTCAGCTCAGTGCCAGTTCCCCAAATTGCTATACTGTACCAGTTTCCCTAAGGCCATTTCTTTACAGGACAACATCTCTCCTTTTGACCTTGGACCTTTTAGTCTAATATCCTTTTGACAGTGCCTTGTAACATGCTAAAGATATGGTACATTTCACCTGGGCTTTTGCACCAGACCACAATGCAACATTTTACTCAAAATCAGCCTGTGGCTGCACAGAGGTAAGCAAAATTTGCAGTGTCTATAGTGAACACAGCTGTACCTTGAAATATCCATCCACAGATATACTGAAAACCTGACTACACAAGGCTTTAATGAACTCGGTGTAAATTTGAAGTCAGTTTAAAGCATGAAGGTTGAACTTGATGTCCAGCTGAGACCCCTTTCCATCTAAAGTGTTGTGTGGTTCTTCACAGAAGCCAGGCATGACAAGGAGTATGATGTGAAGTTGAATTAAAGTCAGACTGCCCTGATTCACTAGAGCTGGTGTAGAAGTGACCAGGTCACCAACAAAAGTCATCCCAGCTCACTCACACAGATGTTTGGTGAAAGGTGGAGTGCTATGGAGCGAGGCCACTAACTGTGAGTGCTGATCTCAGCTCTGGAGCAAGCAGCAGTCACCTACATTCAGACAAACAAAAGCATCTCCTTCCTGTAGATTTCAAATTTCTTCAGTCCTACCTCAGGTGCTGAAAGGAGTAGTAGTTCCCTGCTCATGACAGACTCTAAGTGTACACAAGAAAGACTTGTCATTGTGAAAGAACTATTTTGGCTGTAGATCTTGTTTTACTTTCCAAATTCAATATTGCTGTCCCACCAAACTGCCTTTGGAACTGATTTTAGGGCTTCTGTCAGAAAAGCCAGCAGCAGAAAGACTCTCTTATTTCTAAGTAACATAGCTATGCTAGAGACTCCAAAGGTGCCTCTGATTCTTGTTGCTTGCTGGAGAACTTTCCTGGGCGTGCTCTATCTTGAGGAAATTAGAGCAGCTCCCAGAAACTCTGCTTCAGTTTCAACAGGAGTCCAGAGCGATATAGAAACGACGGGTATGATTCACTTCTCCAGATTCATCTTGTCTTAGTGTAGGTGTCTAAAATAGGTCAAATGAATCACAGCCTAAAATTCCTGCTTAAAAGACAGTCTACTTGCCTTGCTCAGATACATGTTTTCATTCCAAATGATTCTCACAGACAGTTCTGACACTCAGACCACAATAGGAATGGTACATGTATGTTCAGCTATATTGACATATCAAGTAATCAGTATAATGAAATTACATATTTCAATGCATTTGAAATAATTGTAATTCTTTTATGAACATTACCCAAATAGTAATTTCATAATTTCTGGGCTCCAGAGTGAAGGCAGGAATGTTAGGCTTACTGACCAAATGGTGAATATTTCTCTAGAGAGCTCCAAACATCACTCACAGATCAACAAAGACTTCTCCATCTTCCAAATCCCAAGACCTCTCTTCTACCTTTATATTTGCTATGACAGGAGATGCATTATTTATATCCAGGAAAAGACAGTTAAAAAAATGAGAGGAGGGACTATCTGCCAAACTTCTAAATCTAGTAAATTCTGCCACTAATATGGTAACAGCCTCTTTTTCTTATGAGAGAAAGAATTAATTCAGTTCACTCAAGAGAAATAGCAGTTAGCTTTTCACAGTGTTCAAAGGTCCTATGGTTCATATTAACTTCATTCATAGGTCTGGCTCAACAAATTGAATCACACTGCACTGATCTCTCATTCTACCTCATTATTTTAGCTTATTTCACCAAGAACACAGTCTTTGCTAGCATTCTTTTAAAGCCAGGGAATAACAGCCAACACACACATGCAGAGTCCATCTCCCTTGAAAGAAAATGACATTATGACTTACAAGCAAGATTTTACTCCTTGCATGGACTATCATAGTCTACAAAAATCACAGATATAACATTGATCCCAAAATACCCCTGTTCTTGCCCACAAGTTTTTATGCCATTGCCTCAGCACTCTGAAACACATCTATATAGGAACTAGAATAATTTGTGAATTCTGCTGAGCAGATTCTATCAGAACATAATTGTCTACCTGGAATCCCATTCATGATGCTTTTGTTATCCAACTTGAAAACAATCCAGAGTCAGGTGGGTGAAACACATATGGTGCGCGCACACACACACACACACACACACACACGTGTGTGTGTGCGTGTATATATTTTTATATATATATGCATACATACATAATGGATATGGATCTCTGGAAAGATTCAGATGAGAGAAAACAAAGCCATAAAACAGGGGTACAAATTATCATATCTCCATAATAGTTTAATAGTTTCTGGAGGAGAAGATAAACACTCTCTCTCACTGATGCTCAATGATCACCTGTGTTTCACCATTTCTAACACCCATCACAAAGGTTCTCTAAGTCTGAATAAATTCACTCTCTGCCATGATCCCTTTAAGGTATTTTAAACTAAAGCAACCAAAAAAAAAAAAAAAACAAAACACAATATATCCTGTATGACTATTCATTGTTTCATTTATCTTTGCCACAAGCTTGTAATTTTCACTATTAAACACCTAGATAACTACCAAGAAATCACTATTTACTGGCCAAATGTGTCTCCATTAAACACAGTGTATGCTAATACTATCTCAGTTAAGTAACAGTTATTCATTATCCTCAGGCTAAATTGTTTCACTGGCAGATGTCTCATCAAAACAGCTGTTCTGAGCAACCACAACCATACAAACCAGGGGATTTTCTATTGTTGTTATTGTTGTTGTTATTATTAACAATAAGCATTTACATAAACACTTCAGATGTATGCAACTCGCAATTACTCTCTAGGAGTTCCTTGCCCTGAAAGTTTGGTAATTCAAAGATCATTTATCACCGTGGAAGCAATTGCTAATTGGTGATAGCACAATACAGGACATGCTTTTTGATATTACCATTATCCTGGAGCAAGTGTTTGAACTTATCTTCTGCTACTTTGGAAATTTTCCTCGACAACCTAAAGAGAAACAAATTTAAAAAGACTGCATTCTCAGCAGCCAGAACTGGACTGGAGAGTTTTCTCATCTTTCCTCTTTCTCCATTTCCTCTCCTCTCTCTTTGTCTTTTGGACTTCTCTGTGCATTTGTTCTCACCAAGAGCCCTATTCCCCTCCCACCAGCACAATGTGCTGTACTGTCCTTCCTTCTCCCTGTTGGAGGAATCTCCGTGCTGAGAAAGGCAGGAAAAGCAGGTTTCAGCCCTCTGCTTTCCTGTCTGCCTGCCTGGAGTGCTGCTTAGCCTCTCCTGCCTGGAGAGAGTTCACCCAGGCCCTCCTCAAGGGCAATGCTTGCACAACAGAGCCAGCTGCATAGACATCTCAAACATTTAGCAGCCAAGTTCTAACAAGGCTGTAATGAGCACAAATTAAATTTCTCAAATGCTCAACCTTGAATATAAATAAAAAATAAAAGCCATTTTCTGTAGGAACAGTAGAAGGTGGAAAGGCCACCTCTACCAGGTACTGTGTCCATCCTCCAAAGAATGGGGCCACCACAGTTTTGATAATAAAGTTTTACCTACTTGCTGTCATGGCAAAACAGTGGTTTCACCCCTTAGCCTTATTTCAGAGAGTTTTTCAACCATTTTTGTCAAACCTTAAAAAAGTGCATTTGCTTATTCTGAGATAAAAGTCCCACATAGGAAACATCAGTGCAGTTGAAGTGAGTAGAAGTTGAAAATAAAGACCTACAAAGGGAAGTGACAAGAAACCCGGGTAAGTGACATTTTTAAAGGCACTTGCAAAAGATCAGTAATTGGGAAAGAAACAGGAATGTGAGCCTGTGCTTCCAGTCTCCCTAGTTGAGTAGAGAGTGCTTAAGCAGCTCAGATGCTCTGTGACAGGACCCAGGAGAGTGTGGACTGTGGGGGGACCGAGCTGGAGTCAGGACAGAAGCACAGGAGCTGGATAATCCAGCGTGGCCACCCAGGCTGCGCAGGGAGGAGCAGGATGGCAACAGGAGCCAGCCCACAGCGGGGCTCAGCGCCCGGGAGGGGAGCAGAGCTCTCCTGCTCTGTGTCAATGGCAGCTCGGGCCCAAATGGCAGCTCGGTCCCAAATGGCAGCTTGGGCCCAAATGGCAGCTCAGGCCCCAATGGCAGCTCGGGCCCAAATGGCAGCTCAGGCCCCAATGGCAGCTCAGGCCCCAATGGCAGCTCGGTCCCAAATGGCCACTCAGGCCCAAATGGCAGCTCAGGCCCAAATGGCAGCTCAGGCCCAAATGGCCACTCAGGCCCCAAAGGCAGCTCAGGCCCCAAAGGCAGCTCAGGCCCAAATGGCAGCTCTGGCCCCAGTGGCAGCATCTCCACTCAGCAGAGAGGCAGGCGGGTGCGGCATCGCCTGGGATCCAGGAGGCTGCATGTGGCAGCAGCATTGCCACCTCACCTCCGATGAACTGACACAGCAATGAACTGAACGCAGCTCCCCTTGCAAAGATCTTGTTTCATCTGTTGAATTAAGCTTGTTAGACAAACCCCAGAGAGATTTGGGGTCTTTTTTTCCTTTTTCATAATCTGTGAAAGTTAGAAGCTTGTATTCTTCCACACAGTCATACCCTTGTCTTTTCACTGTTTCATAAATGCATATTTTGACTGCCTGAAATCACCAGTAGTTCCAATGTGAATGCAAGAAACTCTCAGAGGATGGTTAATCAAGACCATTAGCAAGGTTCCATGTAGAGTGTTAAATACCAGTCTGGGTAAATTTAACTGTGCGACAGTAAATGGAATAAGTAGAATCACCATGTTGCTAGTCTGGTCAGGGCAAGCAGAGGTATTCAAAGTTTATGTTGCCCAAACTACATGAGTCAAGCAGTTCTACTTTGTTGTTTTTAATGATGTTGAGTGGGAGACACTTCAAGTCCCAAAATGTTTTTTTTTTTTAATTTTAGATTTATTCTTAACCTAGGCAAAAATAAAAAAAATCAATATCTTAAAAATGTTCACTGTGAGAAACCCTCCCCAGACACAAAAACTAGTTCAAGTAAGAGAGATCTATTTCGTTTCAATAATTTTAAAATATTTTGATTTGATTTTCACTATCTCTTATGTATCCCTGATATTTTGATCCTTCTCCTTCTCTGAGAATTTCATAAAACTCTTTTTAACTTGCAGCTTTTGTTTCAAAAAGAAGAAAAATCTGAAAATTATCAGTTCAATATGTTTAATTGTAACATCCTCATCCCTCATTACAGCCATTAAGAATTTGCATTCTTAAAATAGGACAGGGAGCCCTGGAGTCAGATCCCATCTCCTTTGTCAGGAACTGTGAATCTTATCTACATCCATGGTGAGCTAGATGCCGCTGACAAGATCTAAAGAAGCTTTTAAGCTAATAATTCCTCAGATAGCTTGGAATCTGGGTGAGAGCCAGTGGAAGTCTGGCATGCCGTCTGATAAATTTTGCTAGCAATACAGTGGCTTTTCAAGCTTTGATGAACCTTGTGTCAGAGTATCTCTAAGAGATAGCATCTTCATCTTTACATACAGATTGCTCCGGAAAATCAGCACCCATAGCACAATCAGCATGCAGCAGTTGCTAGTGCCCAATCCTAACTATTTGTCATTTTACTGAGTTATTTAATTTTTTCTTCAGAGGATACTCAGGTTATTTTGCAGAAGTATGACTCCACTGGCAGATAGAGAAACTGGGGGAAGGAAGAAGGTCTTGTGATGAGTACGGCACAAATTATGTCCGTCTGTGCCTATTGGGAGCAGGAGGTGCCCATCAAGGGCACCAAGGTGCTGTAAAGCATTTTCTTGAATCTTCTGATGACTAAAAATATTTGCAAATCCATTCCCAGTCCTTTCCTTAAATAAGTGAAAGATAAGTTTAACTTTATGTTTAGTGTGCTCCAAAACTGAGGCATCGTGACTCATGGTGAATCATGAGCACACTGGTTCTCAAAAGTTTCTTCGTCTTTTTCATTGACTGAAAAGGAAAATGCTTTTTAGGAAGAAGTGGGCTTCAGGAGCTGTCTATGTGGTATGTAAAAACACATCAGGAGGCCAGAAGGCACTATTCCAAAGTTTGGGAGGTTTTTGTCCTTGCAAATCAGGAGGTCACATAGAGCTTAAATTCTTGGATAAACACTTATCTTATTTTCTTCATCACTGAGGAGTAAAAATAGACAAAATGAGAACTTCTGCCCTTGCCAGAGTGGGTCAGACAGCTCTGGCACAGTTCAGCACAGAAACACAACATATTTATGTATTCCTTTAAACCAGCTCAGCAAATAGCCTGATTTGTGCCTACTTTTTGCAATTATTTTTTAGGAAAAAAATCTTTCACAGTCTTCCCGTAAATAATTCATGAGAATATTTATCTTAAACTCCTTGTCCCTTGGCCCCATAACTACTTGCTCTTTAAATAATACCTGTGGTTTGTGTACATGTAACTGACTGTGCCTCAATTGCCTATAACAATACAGGTAATTTTCTTTGGCTGCAACACTCTATCATTACTTTGGCTCTCTGCTTAATATGTCACAGTAATGAATGCATAACAATGCCAGGTAACTTTTCCTCTGCTTGTCTCCAAGTTATTTAAAGTGAAGGGAGGAGGGGCAGAGGCTGGCATCTAATTAACAATTTGTTCATTTCAGCTTTGTAATGAGAAAGAGAAAGGAAAAATATGAGGATGGCTGTTTATTACTTAAGCCAATATAATGTCAATCCATGACTGTGGCTGGCAGTGTGACTTTCTGAGGCTATTTCTTTGTGGGTATGTAAAAAACTGCAAAGAAAATGAAGTGTAAAAAAAACAGACAAGCATCAGGAGGAAAATATTTCATCTTGTACACAACTAAATGGGAAAAGAGACAAGCAGGCAACAGATGACAGATGAATGGGCCTATGATGGACTGCATTTTTTGTGTCAAAACAGAGCCCACTGTCTAACAGTCATTCAGATGGTAGGAGAGGCACCACACAGCATGATTTCCAGTTCAGCTGGCACTTAGGGGTTTAATTATGTACATGGTAAATATTCTGCGATGATGATATCCTGACTTCACATATAGGCACCCAAAGCCAAGGCTCCTTTCTAGCTCTGCCTCTCCTACTGTTCTTAGTTTTCACTTTGAACTGATATAAAACTGTGCTGTGAATTCCCAGGGATGAGGGAAGCTGTCACAAATGCCACATCACCTGTTTCCATTCCTGCCTCACAGAGAACATTAATTCCTCTGTTTGTTCATGGCAGGGGTCCTGTGCTCTGACATGACTCCTGCTCTCTGACATGAAGTGGTTTGAAAAGACAAATAAGGCTGGCTCAGGGTTTATTTTTACATTGGCAGGTGGATATAACCTGCACAGTCCACTTGTTTTCTGCTCTTCTTTTTGACTATCCTGTAGCTCCAGCAGTGTAGCTCAACACAGGTGCTTTCCTTAAAACTGAAATGACACTGAGGGTGTCAAATAGAGCTTACAGATAAGCAAAAAGGATTTCTGACCAGTCAGCTTTCCAGAACTGACCAGAAACTTTCAACCTGGAAGGAAAAGCAAGAGGCTTTTTGCAAAGTACAGCAAGAAATAATTGCTTATTTATGAATACTTAAATAATAGAGCATAACTACTTCTGTATGCTCAAAATAGATGGTTTTGTTAACTATAGTGGAGCATTCATTCCTGCACACAACTGCCATTGGTGGGCAGAAGTCCACCAATGATGGACTGAGCTGTCCCTTCTCTTTGGTGATTTCTTTCACACTGTCTCCAACTTCACTTTTGCTGGTGTATAACCAGAAGTAACTTCACTTAAGTCACAGAATGAGAAAATGGGTCAGGTTGGAAAGGATCACCGTCAGTGATCTGGTCCAGCCTCCCTGTGCCTCATCTCTCTTGTACTGGACACAGCACGGAACTGGACACAGCACTCCAGATGTGCCTCACTAGGGTTAATAGAGGGGCAGGATCATCTCCCTTGACCTCCTGGAAATTCCCTTCCTAATGCACCCCAGGACACCACAGACCTCCTTGGCCCCAGGGCTCACTGCTGGCTCATGGACAGCTTGTTGTCCAGCAGGACCTCCAGGTCCTTCTCCATAGAGCTGCTTTCCAGCAGGTGGGACCCCAGCCTGTACTGGTGCAGGACCCTACCTTTATTTTTGCAGAATTTCAGACAGTTCCTCTCTGCCCATCTCTCTAACCTGTCAAGGTCTTTCTGAAGGACTGCACAACCCTCTGGGGTATTGGCCATTCCTTCCAGCTTGGTGTCATCACTGCACTTCATTCAAGACATTGATGAACAAGTTAAACAATACTGGGCTCAGTTCTGGACCTTGTGGGACAAGACTAGTGACAGGCTACAACTGGACCCTGTGCCACTGATGATGGCTGCCTGCTAACTCTGTTGTGGTTGTCAGAGGAAATGGAAAATCCCTTCTGTACTTTTGCAGCTTTGTCACAGCTTTTAGGAACACTTTGAGAAGCTGTCTCTGATTTACAAAGCCCTTCCAGCTGCAGGCTGTGGTTTCCCTTCCTAAGGCTGTTTCTGTTCATTACAGCAATTGAAAAAAGCTGGGGCTTTTCTCCATTTAATCTCCACACAGGAGATCTGCCTATTCTGTCTGCATGATACTTTTCCTTGATGCTCCTAAACCTCAGAAATTGCTCCTCTGCTACCCTAATAGAAGAAATACATATTGACTCTCACAGCATGTGGCTATCCCAGAGGGTCACAGGTAAATGAACTTTTAATTGGCCTTCTGTTTGTGTGTGTGATTGGGGATTCAGGGGCATGGGAAGATGCAAAGTACTTGTCAAATAAGTGGTTAATTATTCAGCAATAGCAGAGATGAGCTAAATGAGGAGAAATTGATCTTGCAGGACATAATTGGAGCTGATTTTTCTAAGGGGAGCTAACACCTCTTTGTGACCCTAGGTTATGCAGAGGTCCAGAGATCTAACTAGGGTAAGGCAGATACTTCTGTATGTCTTCCAATATTTGGTGAAGGAGTAAAGCAGGGAGGCCCAGCTGTGCTGTCATTTACCCTGGGCTTCCTCTTAGGACCCTTGCCTATTCTGTATTGAGGAACACAGCTGCCAGTTTCCCCTGTAAGCATCTGGGAAGTATTCCATGACATATTCCCTTAGTTACAGAGTCTTCCTTCTTTATACTGTAAAAGATGAGACACAGAGAGAGAGCAAGAGACCTGTGTACCTTCAATGGACTCTGCTTTATAACTGAACTGCATTATCCAAGCTTCCCAGATGGAATATGCAATTTCAGTGAGTTCACAACCAGTGATTTCTCTTTATTTGTCGGTTGTTTTCCTGCCACGTGATACTAAGAAGGTATGAAAGTTGCCGAGGTGTCAGCAGTCGAGGAAACAAATATGCTGATAAAATGACTTATTAGGTTGCAGTAACAAAAACTGTCTAAATTCCTTGCTAACAAAACCTGGTCATGATAAATTACATCTCTGCATTTGAAAGCACCCCCAGTTCCCTAATAACAACCTCTCCAGATGAATCCGTGCAGCACCGGCTGTTTCAGTTTATGGGATACTCACGCCATGTCTGTTTGAAGAATTGATGACCCTCTGTAGCTGTTTCAAAACCAATTTGTCCGCACACTGTGAGATAAAGATTTTCACTTCTGTTGAGTGTTAACCCAGAGACTGCTGAACTTCTGCAGCCCTCCCAGAAAATGAGACCTGTGGAGGAAAGGGATGTAGAGCTCTGTCTGATGACAGCAGAGTGGAGATACAGAAACATGAACTCTTTAGAAGTGCTGTACACATTTTGATAATGTCTTTATAAATCCCATATTAAGAGGAAATCATAAGTGAATATACTATTCTATAGGAAATGCTAATGGTTTAGAAGACTAGGAAATTCTGAGCCAATTCTGCTCTCCTACATTACTAGGACTATGGAGAACATTACATGTGCAAGGGAGTTTTCAACATATTGGACCTTTCTAAAGGATAAAGGAAATCTAATATATGGAAACTTCTTCAGAAAGTTTTAAACTCTCTCTTGGCTTAAACAGAAGAGTCTAGGCTAAAACATGCAATTGTGCCTGTGACTTTTGGTTATCAGAGAATTACAGAATGGGTGAGATTGGAAGTGGCCTCTGGAGGTCATCTTGTCTCTGCTCTGGTTCAAACAGGGCCACCTACATCAAGTTCTTCAGGACCATCTCCAGATGAGTTTCAAATATCTCCAATGGTGGAGACTCCACAGTCTCCCTGGACAATCTGTGCCAGTGCTTGGTCACCCTCACAGCAAAAAAGTATTTTCTGATGCTTACAGAGAACCTCCTGTGTTTCAGTTTGTGCCCCTTGTCCCTCGTCCTGTCACTAAAAAACTCTGAAGGGCACTTGGCTGTATCTTCTTTGCACCCTCCTTGTAGAAATTTATGTAAAATAGTAAGATCCTCCTCCAAGCCTTCTCTTTCCTGTGCTGAGCAGCGTCAGCTCTCCCAGCCTTTCCTTACATGTGTGGCACTCCAGTCCCTTCATCATCTTAGTGGACTACACTGGACTCTCTCCAATGTGTCCATGTCTCTCTTCTATTGGGGAGCCCAAAACTGGACCCAGCACTCCAGATGTGATCTGTCCAGTGGTGAGTGGAGGGGAATGATCTCCTCCCTGGACCTGCTGGCAGCATTGCTCCTAATGCAGCCCAGGATGTCACTGGCCTTCTTTGCTGCAAGGGCATGCTGCTGGCATATTCTCAACTCAATGTCCAAGAGGATCCCAGGGGCTTTTCTGTTGTGCTATTTTCCAGCAAGACAATGTTCAGCATTTACAGGTGCCTGGGTTCCCCTGTAGAATTTAATGAGGTTTCTGCCAGGTCATTTCTGCCAGAGTATCAGCCCCTAGCCCCAGTTTTGTGTCACTGGCAAACCTGCAGACAGTACCCTCTGCCTCATTATCCAAATCATTAATGAAGATGTTTATCAGAATCAGAGTCAGTATTGCCCTCTGGGGCACACTGCTACTTACTGGCCTCCATGTATACTTTGTGCCAGAGGATCACCATCCTCTGGGCCCAGCTGTTCAGACAGTTTTTGATCCAGCTCACCATCTGCTCATCCAACCCATACTGCAACAACTTGTCTATGAGGATTTAAGCCTTCCTTGATAGCCTTAGGAAAGGCCAGGTAGACAATGCCCACTGCTTTCCTCTCATCTACCAAGCCTATTCTTTCATCACAATTTGGTCAGGTACCAGGCTGGAAATATTTTGAACACTGAACTAGAAATGACTAAAGTAGAACAGGTTTGCAGAAAGCATCTGCTTAATACTTCCTGCAAGTCAGTCTTTTATAGGCATCTAAGATTGCACATTTAAATTAAGCAGTTTAAATTTTATCTTAAATGAAGCTGGAAGAAAATAGCAATTCAAGATGTATGCCTGACTACTGCAGGCAACATCTTTACTGTTATGGTTAACAATCAGGGGAAGAAAGGAGCTGTTTAAGAAAAATCCTTCAATTTATGGTTTTTCTTATTAGTACAGATCTGAAAATTATGCCTTTCTGTGTGCTATTAAGTGCTGATTTTTAAGTGTTAGAGGTCTCCATGAGGTCTGATTTAATTATTTAGTATTCCATAAAGGCCTAGTTTCAGCTCCTCCATAAGTCATTGGAAATGTTCCCTTGATCTCAGCGTGTAGGTCCCTCTGAGTGCTGCTTAAGCTGAGCGTTCAGCCTCTGGAAGGAAGAATTACTGCCTGCTGTGCATCGCTGGAGCTCTCCCAGTTCCCCCTGGTGACCTGCCACAGCCTCTCCAAACAGAGCAATTGGTCCAGTGAGGAAAACAGAGGAGACAGACCCATCGGGGAGGAATCTCTCCCGCCATTGTGGCCATATTTTAAGTTGCCTTTTCACTGAGTAAATCTACAGGCTGCAAGATCCTGGTTTTTTGGTAACATCTCTTTTTCAGCTTCTTCAGTTACCCCTGTCTCCTTTATCTATCAAACCCCTTAACCACCTGTCAGCAACATTTGAGAAGGACTGTGAATAACACTCAAGCTTCTGTTTGTACTTCTCTGCGACCTTCTCCAGATCAAAGCCCTTCCCACACTGGGAGTATCTGCTATGTCCTGGCTCTGTAGGAGACCAGATCAATGCTGTGCTTCCTCTGTATTCAGGGCCCACCTACTGACTCCAAAAAATTGTGAGGGTTGAATGATATCTCCTCTAAGAAGAAAGAAGGGTAAAAAGGGATGGGCTTCAAAGTTTAAAGGCCAGCTTAAATCTTCAAATGTCTTCCATGTCTGGCCGACACCTTGCCTAGAACTGCAAGACAAACCAGTGGGATACAAACATGAGGGAGGAGACCATAGCACATGTCAAAGCTCATTTTATTCCCACAAAAGTAAACCCAGAGATGAATACCCTATTTTAGACCTGTGTGATTATGTCTGTATATATATTGGACTACCTGTATACATAAATTGTAGAGCTATAGTCACAAATTTTTGAGTTTTTGAGATGAAAGGTTTAAGTTTTTTAGAACTGACAGCATGTTGTTGTTTGGGGTTTCTGCAAAGTGAGTTGATAATATAAGAGATACTGTAAGTTCTACTGGTTTATTTGGACACCAAATATCAGACCAGAATCAAAACCTGCTTCAATACCTCTAAAAATCTAAGTAGTTGCTTAATATGTCCATTCTGGAAAGCAGTTAATTGAGCACTTACATTTATGCACCTTTAAGTCCTATTGATTTTAAAATGGAATTTAAGCACACACCTAAATGCTTCACTGATTTTTTATATGGGGAACAAAAGAATTGCATAGGGGAGCAGATTAAAGGTCCTTCTAATAAGGTGTCCAATACTCATCAATGCTCAATAATGCATTTTACTTTTTAGTGCTATACCATGAAGAAATTTCTTCCTGACCTCATCAGGTAACCATGCTCTGAAGCATGAGAATTGATAGCCCTTGTAATTGTATTTAGCTGGTGTCCTTGCAGATGTTCTTTTTATTTATATAAATGCTGAACCACTTGAACATGGCGAGTGATCATTCTCAATACCTAGACCAGTGAATATTATAGTTTAGTTATACCTTTTGTAAACATCGCCTTTCATCCACTCACAATGTGTTGCTTTGTAATTTCATTCAATGGCCACCAATTTCTCTTTTATTACCAAAAAGGCTGACTAGTAGTGCTTCCTTTGCCTTCCTTTTATCATTTATAATTCTCCATACCTTTATCGTAGCTACCTTCAGTTCTCAAGTTATTACTTTTCTTCTTCTGAAATGTCTTAAAGTGAACTACCTTACAATCACATCTTTGGCATAAACTCCAGCTCAGCAGCAATACATGGGGAGGAAAATAGCAGGCCTTTGTTGTCAATTATTCCATGTTTTTGTGAGCAGGTCGCACAGAGTAATAAAAGGATACTATTTCTTTCCTGTCTCATTTTTTGGTAAGTGTGGAGAATGACCACGTCTTCTTTGCCTGAGGCTGATTTCTGACATTCTCTCTCATATGTTATTACACACGTAGGTTCACTGAAGTCAGTGGAGATCTAATCTTGTGGAAGCATCTAAAATTCTCTGTGAGAGATTTTCTGCATCTGACCCCATATGGATTCATCATGTAATGAAGGTACAAAAAGACAGAAGGATAGGAAAGGAGAAAATCAGATGATCAGATCCTGCAGTAACTTTTGAAATGGTTAAAAGGCAACACGAGGCATTTCCAATTCTTTACTCACTTCCTCTAGTTTTTAAAACAGTAAAATGAGACTGTTCTGTTCGATGCCAGTATTGTGATAGTAGAGACTGTGGCTCTTAGGGGAATGATTGGGGCAGAGAAATACCAAGAGCTGGAGAACTTGCTCTGAAAAGGCTCCTGTGCTGGAAGGAGCTGCTCACACACAAAGAAAGGAGACAGGCTGGTGCTGCTTGGGGAGGAGCTGGGTCAGAGCAGGGATTGCTGATGAAGTCTGGTCAAGGTCACTGGATGCAAGAAAAGCTTTTTCACATTCAAGGGGTGCTGTCTAGTGGATGAGCCCAAGAGAGGAATGGGCTGAGATACTGGGAGACAGGTCTGGGGAAAAAACTTGAAGATCCAGGCACAAAACAGATGGGCAAGGAAAAGTGTAGATGCCAGTGGGGATACCAGGTTATAGGTCAAGGGAACAGGGAAGAAACTGATTCAGAAAAGAGAAAGGAAAAGCATTTAAAAAGGGAAATAAGTGGCTTCTTTTTGCTATGTCCAATATGACCAAATTAAATAATCTTAAGCATTTCTAATCTTCCTTTCAATGGAAACTCTCCAAGGCTTCCCAGCCTCAGTAGGCAATCACTTTAGGCTCTGAAGCATGAGATATGATTACCATTATAATTATCTTAGCTTGTATAGATACAAATGTTACTAATGGTCATGAAATTATCCAGTGTGGGCTCTTTTTTCCCCTTCCTTTTAGACAGTCTTTGCATTAGTGTCCTTAGCTTCCTAGGATTGTGAATTTGTGAAGAGGAGTACATGCTGCACAAGTCAGTCCACTCCTCAGATTTGTTCTAAATATTCAGCCTTTTACAATCCCTGGCCAACAGCTTCCCTTGGGTTTCTGAAGGATTTTGAATAATGAGAAGTGAATTGGGAAATGAACTATTGTAATGAGTGAATTTTATCAGATGGTTTTATGGAAATTGGTGGATTATTTATATATACTATAATTGTAACATCATTCACTAAATACATTTCAGCGCTAAATGTACTGCTTATTAATTTACATTTTAAGAGTCCCCTTGTTCTTGCACTATGTGACAATATGAAAAGCACAGACTGATTAGTTTTCACTGTTTCTCGTGTAATTATGAATACCTCAATAAAATCTCTCCTAACTCCTTTCTCCTTTCAGGCAAAATAGAATAAGGTCGTTTAAATTTACAGGTTTGACTTTTGACAAGTAGATAAGTTTGCCTCATTATCTGAAATATTGCCCTATACTTTCCTAAATTGTTACTGGAAATTTCAACACACTGTTTAACTGCACAGGCTTTCTTTGATACTCAGGGCACACCACTCAGGCCTGTGTGGGGTATTTACCACAATACCACCTCACTCCTCACTTCACTGCACAGGTCTTTTGTACAACCGGACACACAGCCTGGGACCTGATTTGGAAAACAGCCCAGATGAAGCCCAGGGTTTTCTTTAAATGATTTTGATGGGTGATAAGCTAAAATGAAAGAAGGCTTAAATGCATTGAAAGAAGACCTAAATGACTCCACAAAAATGGCCAGGAAGCTTTTAGTGAGCAGTCCTTTGGGGGAGGGACTGTCTTTTAGACAGTCCTATGACTGACCAGCTCCTATGGCTGGGGTTGGGGTGTAGCTAGTGCTGCTGGTGCCACCACAAATACCACGCTCTGGAAGTAGCAGGATTAGTAATCCCTGCCTTAATACCCCCCTTCTATACAAGCCCCCAACTCTCTGTTCCCCAATTCCTGTACAATGTTATTGCTTACAGGACTTTTCATAGCCTGTCCACTTCCTCAGCTGCATCATGAGACTTGCATCCCCCTCCTGTGCCCCTAATTCAGGAAAGAAAATTGTTGGGCAACAGACCTGCATGGGCAGGCTGAGCAAAGCAGGCGACCACAGAGCTCACTCTGAAACCTGTCCTCCTATGATGACATTGATTTGGATCTCTTTCCTCTATTCAGACCTGATTCTTACAAGGCACAGGTGTTTCAAATCTCTGAAACCTCCTGAAGGGTTGCTTGAAAATGGGCAATGACTTTAGGACATAGGAAAGCAGCAGGCAGAAGAATGCTTTAATGAGGCTTGTTTCCTCAGGAAGTGAGGGTAACAAATAAATAGTCAAGAGCCAAGCTGCAGGTATCAGTGATAATCATAGAAAGCTTAATATATTTTTTGTTTCCCTGTAGTAGTACTCATTGTAAGACCCTTGGTCTGGGCTTCTCAGATGGGTGGAAGTATTTAATAAATCTGTCTATCATGAGAATAGGGAGTTATCCTGGCAACTCTCAGATTTCTGCTTGCTATTTCTGTGCTCTTTCCTTCTTCATGTAGCAAGGAAGCTTAGTTCTGGAGAGGGGAAAAAAACAGGGTATGTGTGCCCAGCAGGGTGGAAAGGCCAATGGCCTTTCACACACCTGTGATTCACAGTGTGGGTCATGAATGCCACATGCTGGATCAATGATCTTCCTTTCTCAGCAGAGACTTATTCCCTTTGGTCCATCAGACCCTCTTGGCTGATAAAGAGGAAATATTATT